>NC_069501.1:31584750-31837250 GCF_027579735.1 Bombina bombina
AATCAGATAGGGTAGTATTTTCTGTCAAGTTAATTCCAGGAGGGTAAGAACTCAGGATCATCCTGCATATGCAATCTCATATTACACCAACTTACTCTGTCTATAACAAATTTAGTCGTACAGACAACATAACATCTAAGCCTAGTAAAAGACTGCAGAACTGTTATATATTTTCAGCAGTATCAGGCATACTACAGCACCCTGCCTCCTGAGAAAGTGAAAGGGCAGAACACCTTTTCCAAAAAAGTACAACTTAGCAGTAACCAATTATCCCCATAGCTTATTTCCAAGGTGTATTCTGGAGCAGGGCTGAATCATGTAAATGAACACATGGTAAAGTAATTTGCAATCAGAGCAAAAATACTGCTGTAGGATTGCTTTGTATGGGTAAGGGGCTACCCTCTGAGAGTCCAAAAAATCTGCAAAACCTTAAGTACTAAGTTTAAGCTACAAGGCGGAGCTGACTGTCTAAAGACAGGCCTGATTCTAGACAGAGCCTGAACAAAAGCTTGAATGTCAGGGAGCTCAGTGAGTCTCCTATACAACAAAGCTGATAATGCCGAAATCTGTCCCTTTAAGTAACTAGCGGCAAGACCCTTCTCCAAACCATCTTGGAGAAAGGACAGAATCCTGGATACCTTCACCTTATGCCAAGGATATCCATGCTTCTCACACCAGGACAAGTAAGTCCTCCACACCTTATGGTAGATGCAACAAGGCTTCCTTGCCTGAATTAGAGTATCAATCACACTTTCTGAAAAGCCTCTCTTGGCTAAGACTAGGCGTTCAATCTCCACGCAGTCAGCCTCAGAGAAACGAGATTTCAATGTTAAAAGGGGACCTGTGACAGCAGATCCCTGCGACAGGATAAACTCCACAGCGGAGAGGATGACATCTCCAACAGATCCACAAACCACGCCCTCCACGGCCACGAAGGAGCAATCAGAATGGCCGAGGCCTGCTCCTGTTTGATGCCTACCACTACAAGAGGTAGAAGTGGTAACGGTGGAAAAATGTAAGCTAGGCTGAATCCCCAAGGAACCACTAAGGCATCTATCAGCTCTGCCTGCGGATCCCTGGACCTTGACCAGTATCGAGGCAGCTTGCAATTGAGTCTGGACGTCATGAGATCTATCTCCGGCGTTCCCCATCTGAGACAAATCTCCGCAAACACCTCAGGGAGAGAGACCATTCCTCTGGATGGAAGGACTGTCTGATGAGAGAGTCCGCTTCCCAGTTGTCCATACCCGGAATGCGAATCGATGAGAGCGAGCAGTCGTGTGACTCCGCCCACTCCAGGATCCGAGACAACTCCCTCATTGCGAGGGAGCTCCTCGTACCCCCTTGATGGTTGATGTAAGCCACTGAGGTAATGTTCTCGGTCTGGAATCTGATAAAACTGACCAACCCCAGAGAAGGCCAAGCCTTCAGAGCATTGTAGATTGCTCGTAGTTCTATGATGTTGATCGGAAGGAGAGACTCCTCCCTGGACCATTTTCCTTGTGCCATCCTGGCACCCCAAACAGCTCCCTAACCTGACAGACTGGCGTCCGTGGTCACAATCTCCCAGGACGGTCTCCAGAAGGATGTCCCCATAGACAGTTGCTCCGAACGAAGCCACCAAGAGAGGGAGTCCGAGCATCCAGGGATTTCAGCTGTGATAGATCAAAATGATCGCCATTCCACTGTCTCAACATGCACAATTGAAGAGGTCTTAGGTGGAACCTGGCGAATGGGATGACATCTATGTTTGACACCATGAGACCTAACATCTCCATACATTGAGCCACCGATGGGCTTGAGGAGGACGCAAGCTTCCTGTGCCGCTGATCTGTGAGAAATATCTTCATGGACATAGAGTCTATTATCGTGCCTAGGAACTCCACCCTGTTGCTGGGAACCAGGGAACTCTTTCCTGAGTTGATCTTCCAACCGTGAGACTGTAGCAGAAGAAGAGCCCTCAAATTATCCTCTGTGAGGCTGAACGATGGCGCCTGAACTAGGATGTCGTCCAGGTAAGGCATAACCGCAATGCCCCTGGATCTGGCCACTGCAAGCAGCGCCCCCAGAACCTTCATGAAGACTCTCGGGGCCATCGCCAGACCAAAAGGAAGGGCCACAAACTTGAAATGTTGGTCCTGAAATTGAAATCTTAGGAACCTGAATTAGTCCCTGTGGATTGGCACATGAAGGTAAGCATCCTTCAAATCTATAAAGATATAAAGCAAGAGAAAGGGCGCCTCCTAGTGTAGCCAATAGAAACAAGATGATCACAATTCACATATAATGAAACGATACTCACAGGGTATGACGGCAAAGATAATGCCTAGGTAAATGTGCTGGGAACTTAACAGTGTCCCAGTCGACTGTGCACCAAATTGCAGGGCAGCTCCTCCTGGAATCAAATCGGATTCTGCAGACTGGAAATATAGAAAGAAGAAGAGGGCGACTCCTAGTGCAGAGCAATATTATATAGTGTCCCCAAACACCGTTCCCCACAGCTGTATACTCACAATGTGGAAAGCACACAATCGTGCAATTCAAGCATACTGGGTATATTGCAGTGGCCCAGTGCACATACAGGTAGTGAAGATCCAGTGCCACGTAGGACAAAAAAATAGAACGGGAGACTCCAAGTATGTAAGAATAAAAATGAACTTTATAAAAAATGTATAATAAAAACAATAACAATTTGTGGAATACAAAAGTTATCAGTATAAACACGCTACGCGTTTCTCAGCGATACCTCGCTGTTTCCTCAGGTTATATATATTTCCAGTCCTTCAAATCTATAGTCGTCATGAACTACCCCAATTAAACTAGGGGCAGAATAGATCTGATCGTTTCCATTTTGAACAATGGAACACTCAGAAACTTGTTTAAACACTTTAGGTAGAGAATTGTGCGGAATGTGCCCTCCTTCTTTGGAACCACAAAAAGGTTGGAATAGTACCCTAGACCCCTCTCTACTAGCAGTACTGGTACAATAACCCGAGAGAGGCGAGATCTCTTACACACTCTAGAAAGGCCTCTCTCTTCTCTGGTCTTGAAGACAGGTTTGACAGGAGGAAGGCGGCGGTATCTGAACCCTATCCTGTAACCCTAGGAGACCACTTCTAGAACCCAAGGGTCCTGAACGTCCTGCAACCATACCTCTGAGAATAGAGATAATCTGCCCCCTACATGATCCAGAGACTGGTCGGGGCCGACCCCTTCATGCCAATTTTGTCTCGGTGGGCTTCTTGCTCTGCTTAGACTTGTTCCAAGATTGAGCCGGCCTCCAAGATCTCTTGGACTGGTCCGCCTTTGCGGCGGGCTGCTGGCGCTGGCCTTATCCGCACGAAAGGGGCGAAAAGTAGATCCTTTAGGGTTAGCCTTTTTATCCTGCGGTAGGAAAGCTCCCTTGCTCCTGGACTGAACAGGATCTTTCCTTGAAAAGGCAAGGACAAAAGCCTTGCCTTAGAGGTCATGTCCGCAGACCAGCCACAGAGCCCTGCATGCTAAAACAGAAAAACCTGACACCTTAGCATTCAGGCATATAATTTGCATATTGGCATCGCAGATGAAAGAATTGGCGATCTTCAGCGCCTTAATCTTCTCCTGTATTTTGTTGATGGATGTCTCCCTCTTGACCATTTCACTCAGGGATTCACACCAATATGTTGCAGCTCCAGCGACCACCACTGCTGGCTGAAACAGAAACCCTGTGTGCTGAAACAAATTTCTCAACATTTTTTCCAGCTTTTTATCCATGGGCTCTTAAAACGACGAACTATCCTCAAGGGTTATAGTCGTCCGCTTTGCGAGCGTAGAGACAGCCCCATCCACCTCAGGGATGGTCCTCAACAGCTCAAGCTGAGAGTCCGGAATGGGGAACAGTTTTTTAAAGGAAGAAGAAGGGGAAAAGGAAGAACCTAATTGCTCCTATTAATTCTTAATAATATTAGCCATCTTAATGGGAACCGGGAAAGACTGAGGTACTACCCTCTCCTTGTATACCTTGCCAACCTTAGGAATCACAGGTTCCTCCGGTATCTTAGGTTCTGGAAACTGCAGAGTAGCAAGCACCTGCCGTAGAAGAAAGCGCAAATTCTCCATCCTAAACCTATAACCAGGCTCCTTCGCCGCCGGTGGTTTAGATGACACGGACTCCGACCCAGAAGGAGCCTCCTCCGAAGAGTCAGAGTGGGCCTCGTCCTCGTATAGAGCCTCTGGATATCCCATTGGCGAGGACAAACCCTGGGCCAGGCCACTATGATAAACCCTACGCTTACTCCGGAAGGAGTAACAATAGGACCCCGGGGCGCTGCGTGTGCAATCGGAGATCAATGTAGGGAACGCACCTCCCGGGACAAAGAACCCTCAGAGGTGGACGGCTCAGTAGTACCAGACATCCGTTTACATTTAGATGCTGTAACTTTATCAATGCATGTGGAACATAGTTGAGCAGGCTGATCTACCAGACCCTACTCACAATAAACACAGGAATGAGACTTTATTAAGGAAGGAGAGCCTTGGATAAACTAACGTTAAAGATTAAAAAGGCACCTTTATACCACCAATGGCCGGGGCACTCACCAACTCCTAGGACCCGGACGACAGAAACCGCTACGTCTCCTGTGCCACAGAAAAACAGGAAGGATAGATAGCCACACCCAGTCGCATGGAATGACTTGCAGGACCGCCCCTGCACTAGGGAAAAACGCGCCAAAAAAACATAATTTATGCTTACCTGATACATTTATTTCTCTTGTAGTGTATCCAGTCCACGGATCATCCATTACTTGTGGGATATTGTCCTTCCCAACAGGAAGTTGCAAGAGGATCACCCACAGCAGAGCTGCTATATAGCTCCTCCCCTCACTGCAATATCCAGTCATTCGACCGAAACAAGACGAGAAAGGAGAAACCATAGGGTGCAGTGGTGACTGTAGTTTAATTAAAATTTAGACCTGCCTTAAAAGGACAGGGCAGGCCGTGGACTGGATACACTACAAGAGAAATAAATTTATCAGGTAAGCATAAATTATGTTTCCTCTTGTTAAGTGTATCCAGTCCACGGATCATCCATTACTTGTGGGATACCAATACCAAAGCTAAAGTACACGGATGATGGGAGGGACAAGGCAGGAACTTAAACGGAAGGAACCACTGCCTGTAGAACCTTTCTCCCAAAAACAGCCTCAGAAGAAGCAAAAGTGTCAAATTTGTAAAATTTTGAAAAGGTGTGAAGCGAAGACCAAGTCGCAGCCTTGCAAATCTGTTCAACAGAGGCCTCATTTTTAAAGGTCACAGCTCTAGTAGAATGAGCTGTAATCCTTTCAGGGGGCTGCTGTCCAGCAGTCTCATAGGCTAAGCGTATTATGCTCCGAAGCCAAAAGGAGAGAGAGGTTGCCGAAGCTTTTTGACCTCTCCTCTGTCCAGAGTAAACGACAAACAGGGCAGATGTTTGACGAAAATCTTTAGTAGCCTGTAAGTAAAACTTCAAGGCATGGACTACGTCCAGATTATGCAAAAGACGTTCCTTCTTTGAAGAAGGATTAGGACACAATGATGGAACAACAATCTCTTGATTTATATTCCTGTTAGAAACTACCTTAGGTAAAAACCCAGGTTTGGTACGCAGAACTATCTTATCTGAATGAAAAATCAGATAAGGAGAATCACAATGTAAGGCAGATAACTCAGAGACTCTTCGAGCCGAGGAAATAGCCATCAAAAACAGAACTTTCCAAGATAAAACTTTAATATCAATGGAATGAAGGGGTTCAAACGGAACTCCCTGAAGAACTTTAAGAACCAAGTTTAAGCTCCACGGGGGAGCAACAGTTTTAAACACAGGCTTAATCCTAACCAAAGCCTGACAAAATGCCTGGACGTCTGGAACTTCTGCCAGACGCTTGTGCAAAAGAATAGACAGAGCAGAGATCTGTCCTTTTAAAGAACTAGCTGATAAGCCTTTGTCCAAACCCTCTTGGAGAAAGGACAATATCCTAGGAATCCTAACCTTACTCCATGAGTAACTCTTGGATTCACACCAATAAAGATATTTACGCCATATCTTATGGTAGATTATCCTGGTGACAGGCTTCCGAGCCTGTATTAAGGTATCAATGACTGACTCGGAGAAGCCACGCCTTGATAGAATCAAGCGTTCAATCTCCATGCAGTCAGTCTCAGAGAAATTAGATTTGGATGATTGAAAGGACCTTGTATTAGAAGGTCCTGCCTCAGAGGCAGAGTCCATGGTGGAAGAGATGACATGTCCACTAGGTCTGCATACCAGGTCCTGCGTGGCCACGCAGGCGCTATCAGAATCACTGATGCTCTCTTCTGTTTGATTCTGGCAATCAGTCGAGGGAGCAGAGGAAACGGTGGAAACACATAGGCCAGGTTGAAGAACCAAGGAGCTGCTAGAGCATCTATCAGCGTTGCCCCCGGGTCCCTGGACCTGGATCCATAACAAGGAAGCTTGGCGTTCCGGCGAGACGCCATGAGATCCAGTTCTGGTTTGCCCCAACGATGGACCAGTTGAGCAAACACCTCCGGATGGAGTTCCCACTCCCCCGGATGAAAAGTCTGACGACTTAGAAAATCCGCCTCCCAGTTCTCTACGCCTGGGATGTGGATCGCTGACAGGTGGCAAGAGTGAGACTCTGCCCAGCGAATTATCTTTGAGACTTCTAACATCGCTAGGGAACTCCTGGTTCCCCCTTGATGGTTGATGTAAGCCACAGTCGTGATGTTGTCCGACTGAAATCTGATGAACCTCAGTGTTGCTAACTGAGGCCAAGCTAGAAGAGCCTTGAATATTGCTCTTAACTCCAGAATATTTATTGGGAGGAGTTTCTCCTCCTGAGTCTACGATCCCTGAGCCTTCAGGGAGTTCCAGACTGCACCCCAACCTAGAAGGCTGGCATCTGTTGTTACAATCGTCCAATCTGGCCTGCGAAAGGTCATACCCTTGGACAGATGGACCCGAGAAAGCCACCAGAGAAGAGAATATCTGGTCTCTTGATCCAGATTTAGTAGTGGGGAAAAATCTGAGTAATCCCCATTCCACTGACTTAGCATGCACTACCATTAAGCCGATTACTTCCATGCACTGAGCCACTGACGGGCGTGGAATGGAATGAAGGACACGGCAAGCATTTATAAGTTTTGATAACCTGGACTCCGTCAGGTAAATTTTCATCTCTACAGAATCTATAAGAGTACCTAGGAAGGAGACTCTTGTGAGTGGTGATAGAGAACTCTTTGCCACGTTCACTTTCCACCCATGCGACCTCAGAAATGCCAGAACTATCTCTGTATGAGACTTGGCAATTTGAAAGCTTGACGCCTGTATCAGGATGTCGTCTAGATACGGAGCCACCGCTATGCCTCGCGGTCTTAGAACCGCCAGAAGTGAGCCCAGAACCTTTGTAAAAATTCTCGGGGCAGTGGCCAACCTGAAGGGAAGAGCTACAAATTGGTAATGCCTGTCTAGAAAGGCAAACTTTAGGAACCGATGATGATCTTTGTGAATCGGTATGTGAAGGTAGGTATCCTTTAAGTCCACTGTGGTCATGTACTGACCCTCTTGGATCATGGGTAGGATGGTCCGAATAGTTTCCATTTTGAATGATGGAACTCTGAGGAATTTGTTTAAGATCTTTAGATCCAAGATTGGTCTGAAGGTTCCCTCTTTCTTGGGAACCACAAACAGAATTGAATAAAATCCCTGTCCTTGTTCCGTCCGCGGAACTGGATGGATCACTCCCATTACTAGGAGGTCTTGCACACAGCTTAGGAATGCCTCTTTCTTTATCTGGTTTGCTGATAACCTTGAAAGATGAAATCTCCCTTGTGGAGGAGAAGCTTTGAAGTCCAGAAGATATCCCTGAGATATGATCTCCAACGCCCAGGGATCCTGAACATCTCTTGCCCACGCCTGGGCGAAGAGAGAAAGTCTGCCCCCCACTAGATCCGTTTCCGGATAGGGGGCCGTTCCTTCATGCTGTCTTGGGGGCAGCAGCAGGCTTTCTGGCCTGCTTGCCCTTGTTCCAGGACTGGTTAGGTTTCCAGGCCTGTCTGGAATGAGCAACAGTTCCCTCTTGTTTTGAAGCGGAGGAAGTTGATGCTGCTCCTGCCTTGAAATTTAGAAAGGCACGAAAATTAGTCTGTTTGGCCTTTGATTTGGCCCTGTCCTGAGGAAGGGTATGACCCTTGCCTCCAGTAATGTCAGCAATAATTTCCTTCAAGCCAGGCCCGAATAAGGTCTGCCCCTTGAAAGGAATGTTGAGTAATTTAGACTTTGAAGTCACGTCAGCTGACCAGGATTTAAGCCATAGCGCCCTACACGCCTGGATGGCGAATCCGGAATTCTTAGCCGTTAGTTTAGTCAAATGAACAATGGCATCAGAAACAAATGAGTTAGCTAGCTTAAGCGTTCTAAGCTTGTCAATAATTTCATTCAATGGAGCTGTCTGGATGGCCTCTTCCAGGGCCTCAAACCAGAATGCCGCCGCAGCAGTGACAGGCGCAATGCATGCAAGGGGCTGTAAAATAAAACCTTGTTGAATAAACATTTTCTTAAGGTAACCCTCCAATTTTTTATCCATTGGATCTGAAAAAGCACAACTGTCCTCAACCGGGATAGTGGTACGCTTTGCTAAAGTAGAAACTGCTCCCTCCACCTTAGGGACCGTCTGCCATAAGTCCCGTGTAGTGGCGTCTATTGGAAACATTTTTCTAAATATAGGAGGTGGGGAAAAGGGCACACCGGGTCTATCCCACTCCTTGCTAATAATTTCTGTAAGCCTTTTAAGTATAGGAAAAACGTCAGTACACACCGGCACCGCATAGTATCTATCCAGCCTACACAATTTCTCTGGAATTGCAACTGTGTTACAGTCATTCAGAGCAGCTAATACCTCCCCAAGAAATACACGGAGGTTCTCAAGCTTAAATTTAAAATTAGAAATCTCTGAATCAGGTTTCCCCGAGTCAGAGATGTCACCCACAGACTGAAGCTCTCCGTCCTCATGTTCTGCATACTGTGACGCAGTATCAGACATGGCTCTAACAGCATTTGCGCGCTCTGTATCTCTCCTAACCCCAGAGTATCGCGCTTGACTCTTAATTCAGGCAATCTAGATAATACCTCTGACAGGGTATTATTCATGATTGCAGCCATGTCCTGCAAGTTAATCGCTATGGGCGTCCCTGATGTAATTGGCGCCATATTAGCGTGCGTCCCCTGAGCGGGAGGCGAAGGGTCTGACACGTGGGGAGAGTTAGTCGGCATAACTTCCCCCTCGACAGAACCCTCTGGTGATAATTCTTTTATAGATAAAGACTGATCTTTACTGTTTAAGGTGAAATCAATACATTTAGTACACATTCTCCTATGGGGCTCCACCATGGCTTTCAAACATAATGAACAAGTAGGTTCCTCTGTGTCAGACATGTTTAAACAGACTAGCAATGAGACTAGCAAGCTTGGAAAACACTTTAAAACAAGTTTACAAGCAATATAAAAAAACGTTACTGCGCCTTTAAGAAACACAAATTTTCCCAAATTTTGAAAAAACTGTGAAAAATGCAGTTACACTAACGAAATTTTTACAGTGTATGTAATAAGTTAGCAGAGCATTGCACCCACTTGCAAATGGATGATTAACCCCTTAATACCAAAAACGGAATAACAAATGACAAAAACGTTTTTTAAACAGTCACAACAACTGCCACAGCTCTACTGTGGCTTTTTACCTCCCTCAATACGACTTTTGAAGCCTTTTGAGCCCTTCAGAGAAGTCCTGGATCATGCAGGAAGAAGCTGGATGTCTGTGTCTGTAATTTTTGCTGTGCAAAAAAACGCTAAAATAGGCCCCTCCCACTCATATTACAACAGTGGGAAGACTCAGGGAACTGTTTCTATGCAAAATTCAAGCCAGCCATGTGGAAAAAACTAGGCCCCAATAAGTTTTATCACCAAACATATGTAAAAAACGATTAAACATGCCAGCAAACGTTTTAAAATACACTTTTATAAGAGTATGTATCTCTATTAATAAGCCTGATACCAGTCGCTATCACTGGATTTAAAGCTTTACTTACATTACTTCGGTATCAGCAGCATTTTCTAGCAAATTCCATCCCTAGAAAAATATTTTAACTGCACATACCTTATTACAGGAAAACCTGCACGCTATTCCCCCTCTGAAGTTACCTCACTCCTCAGAATATGTGAGAACAGCAAAGGATCTTAGTTACTTCTGCTAAGATCATAGAAAACGCAGGCAGATTCTTCTTCTAAATACTGCCTGAGATAAACAGTACACTCCGGTACCATTTAAAAATAACAAACTTTTGATTGAAGAAATAAACTAAGTATAAAACACCACAGTCCTCTTACAACCTCCATCTTAGTTGAGAGTTGCAAGAGAATGACTGGGTATGGTAGTGAGGGGAGGAGCTATATAGCAGCTCTGCTGTGGGTGATCCTCTTGCAACTTCCTGTTGGGAAGGAGAATATCCCACAAGTAATGGATGATCCGTGGACTGGATACACTTAACAAGAGAAATGGCCACGCAAGATTCCGCAAGTAACCTGAAAGTTCTACACATTGCCAGAGCCTCATCTCACACATAGCAATGACACAATAAACAACATCATGTATAAACCCCCACTGTTTAATAATTTCCCTTCCAGGAATATTAATCCTTGATTCTGCAAAGTCTATGTTATCTTTATTAATAAAAAATGAAACGATCTTACCAGAATCTACGCCATGGAACAGGAACACGGCCCTTTAAGTGTGACAGGTTAGTAGCCTCACTCCTGACATGGACTTGAGTGAAGAAAGCAGGCAACGAAACTCGTCAACGCAGATTGCTTATGGAGCTGTTAATATGAGTCGGGATGGTTTCGCAGAAAGACTCTCCCTGCATCTCTGGACTCTAACTTTCACCAGGCTCTCACTGAGAGGCTGACAGGACTACTTAAAACCCCAGTCCCACTGCGAAGAGTACTACCCTCCATAAGAGACTACTCCGAAACTCTGGCACTCCTCTGCCATACTCCTGTGACAAAAGGCAAAGAATGACTGGGGTATAAGGGAAGTGGGGGAGGTATTTAAGCCTTTGACTGGGGTCCTCCTGGTGGCCAGGTTCTTAATTCCCAATAGTAATGAATGAAGCCGTGGACTCTCCTCCCCTTTAGATGGAAACATTTTCTGAGACCTAGTTCATTCTCACATGAACTCTGATATTACACACTAGGATCTGTCATACTTGATCTTATATCTAGAGGGGGTAAAATTAATATACACAGAATTCATTAATCACATAGAGGCCGAATTATCAAATGTCTGTCGGACCTGATCCGACAGTGCGGATCAGGTCCGACAGACATAATGAATGCGGAGAGCAAAACGCTCTCCGTATTCAGCATTGCACCAGCAACTCACAAGAGCTGCTGGTGCAACGCCGCCCCCTGCAGACTCGCAGCAAATGGGCCACCAGCAGGGAGGTGTCAATCAACCCGATCGGGTTGAATTGTGGCGATTCCTGTCTGCCTCATTAGAGTAATCGGACAGGGTTATGGAGCAGCGGTCTTTAGACCGCTGCTTCATAACTGCTGTTTCTGGCGAGTCTGAAGACTCGCCAGAAAGACAGGCCCTCCCGCTCCTTTCGGAGCTTGATAAATGGACCTCATTGTGTACTTTGTGATTAGTTTCATCTACTGGTAACAGCTTTAAACTGCTGGACACTATAGCAGGGTCACTATTCACGGTGCTATTGTTTTTCCTCCTGTGCATGCAACTCTCTTTAAAGCCATTCTTCTATTTTAACTGTTTACAAGCAATGATTAGTGAAGCTTTGCATCTGCATAGAGGCACACAGTATTCAGAAGCAGAGCTTCACCAGCCAACACCTATAATGGGTTAAAGAGAATAACTCACTGCAGATACAGCATGGTGAGTAGCAAACCTGCAACTGTAGTTGTATCCAGCGGTCCCTTTAAGGCTGATGGAAGAAAGCAAGAAACCCTATTCTTCAAGAATTCTAACATTTGAAACCAATTTTTTTATGCAAAACAAACATAACTCAGTAATGTTTCTATCTAATCCTGGCAGTGCATCGAGAAAGCAATTTACTGTTGAATGATATTACCCAGAATAGGTTCAATACTGAGAGAGAGAGAGAGAGAGAGAGAGAGAGAGAGAGAGAGAGAGAACAGTAGTGTACACCTGTTTATTAAATATACTTCTAATAATATCCTATAGTGGGATTAGGAGAATATAAAGGTAGTTTAGTGTAAAAAAAAAAAACACATGCACACAAGGACAGACACACAAGCACTTACACATATGCACTATATGGTCCATAGTTTGCAGACACCTGACCATCACAGCTATATAAGCTTGTTGAACATACCATTTCAAAATCATGGGCATAAATATAGAGTTGCCACAAGATTTTGGATTTCTTTCCTGAGAATTTGTGCCCATTTAGCAGAACTAGCATTTGTGAGGTCAGTCACTAACGAGATGGTCAATGGTTTGTACAGGCCACTTGAGTTACTCAACACCAAACTTATCAAACCATGTTTTGACGGATCTCACTTTGTGCACAGGGGCACAGTAATGCTGGAACAGGAAAGGACCTTCCCCAGACTGTTGTCACTTGTCTAAATGTCTTTGTATTCTGTAGCATTAAGATGAACCTTAATTGGAACTAAGGGGCCTAGCCCAAAGCCTGAAAAACCCAGACCATTTCCCACCCTCCACCAAAATTTACAGTAGGCATTATGCATCCTGATAAGTAGCAATTTCCTGGCATCCACCAGACCAGGCTTCTTCCATCAGATAGTGAAGCGTGATTATTCACTCCAGAGTCCAATGGTGGTGTGCTTTACACCACTTGAACCAAAGCTTAGCACTGAACATGTGAGGCTTGTGCACAGCTACATGTTCATTAAGCCCTCAATGCACAGTTCTTGTGCTTGTGTTGCTTCTAGAGGCAGTTTGGAACTCTGCAGTGAGTGATGCAACATATGATAGGTGTTTTTTACTCTTTGCGTGCATCAGGGTCTTTTAGCACGGACAAAACTATGCTGTATTTACTAGGTTTCAGGATGAAGCAGCGCGTGAGGAGTTGCACAGTTTCACCTGGAGGTCAGATGCTGCAGCCCGCTAAGAGCCACACTTCCCTGAGACCTGGCAGACACACTAGGAGAGAAAGTTTCTCTGCAGCAGGACATGGGGGCTGCACTAATGTTCCCCTGCCTAGTCTGGAATTTGCTTTAGTAAGTTGTGTGCTAAATTTTGTGTTTTTTATACTATTTTCAAGTGATTCTGAACTTGTTCTCAGTGCCAAGCCTGACTAGGACATGTTAAAAGGCCATCTCAGACTCCCATTCTGTGCTTGGTTATTTGTAAGGAAACTAAAGTGTTCTTGTTCCTGTCCTATTTCCATGATGTTGACCCTGACAACGTTTCTGGATTACACTTCCTGTCTGACCCTTCTACTAAGAGTCGTTACCAGAGAATGGATTCATTGGCTTAGGAACTTGGAACTGTGCCTGAGCTCTGTGCCTGCCTTATCCTTTGCTTTGACGCCTGGTTTTAGACAGCTCTTCTGGCTCTGACCTCTGGCTTGTATAAGCATCAACCCTTTGCTGCACTGACTGAAACCTGCAACCCATTCACTGTATCACTGGTTCCAGACGGAAAATCAGATAATCTTTCTATCACCTTATAGCATGGCCACCGATCCGTGGCTGGGATGTTATTGCTCCTAGACGCAGATCTAGTAGGGCAGAAATTTCACAAACTAACTTGGTGGTAAAGGTGGAATCCTATGACAGTGCCACATTGAAAGTCGCCGAGCTCTTCAGAACAACCCATTGTACTGTCAATGTTTGTCTATGGATATTTCATGACTATGAGCTTGATTTTACGCACCTGTTAGCAATGGATATGGCTAAAATACTCAAACTCCATAATAAGTAGGGTGTGTATACAGGGAGTGCAGAATTATTAGGCAAGTTGTATTTTTGAGGATTAATTTTATTATTGAACAACAACCATGTTCTCAATGAACCCAAAAAACTCATTAATATCAAAGCTGAATAGTTTTGGAAGTAGTTTTTAGTTTGTTTTTAGTTATAGCTATTTTAGGGGGATATCTGTGTGTGCAGGTGACTATTACTGTGCATAATTATTAGACAACTTAACAAAAAACAAATATATACCCATTTCAATTATTTATTTTTACCAGTGAAACCAATATAACATCTCAACATTCACAAATATACATTTCTGACATTCAAAAACAAAACAAAAACAAATCAGTGACCAATATAGCCACCTTTCTTTGCAAGGACACTCAAAAGCCTGCCATCCATGGATTCTGTCAGTGTTTTGATCTGTTCACCATCAACATTGCGTGCAGCAGCAACCACAGACTCCCAGACACTGTTCAGAGAGGTGTACTGTTTTCCCTCCTTGTAAATCTCACATTTGATGATGGACCACAGGTTCTCAATGGAGTTCAGATCAGGTGAACAAGGAGGCCATGTCAATAGATTTTCTTCTTTTATACCCTTTCTTGCCAACCACGCTGTGGAGTACTTGGACGCGTGTGATGGAGCATTGTCCTGCATGAAAATCATGTTTTTCTTGAAGGATGCAGACTTCTTCCTGTACCACTGCTTGAAGAAGGTATCTTCCAGAAACTGGCAGTAGGACTGGGAGTTGAGCTTGACTCCATCCTGAACCCGAAAAGGCCTCACAAGCTCATCTTTGATGATACCAGCCCAAACCAGTACTCCACCTCCACCTTGCTGGCGTCTGAGTCGGACTGGAGCTCTCTGCCCTTTACCAATCCAGCCACGGGCCCATCCATCTGGCCCATCAAGACTCACTCTCATTTCATCAGTCCATAAAACCTTAGAAAAATCAGTCTTGAGATATTTCTTGGCCCAGTCTTGACGTTTCAGCTTGTGTGTCTTGTTCAGTGGTGGTCGTCTTTCAGCCTTTCTTACCTTGGCCATGTCTCTGAGTATTGCACACCTTGTGCTTTTGGGCACTCCAGTGATGTTGCAGCTCTGAAATATGGCCAAACTGGTGGCAAGTGGCATCTTGGCAGCTGCACGCTTGACTTTTCTCAGTTCATGGGCAGTTATTTTGCGCCTTGGTTTTTCCACACGCTTCTTGCGACCCTGTTGACTATTTTGAATGAAACGCTTATTGTTCGATGATCACGCTTCAGAAGCTTTGCAATTTTAAGAGTGCTGCATCCCTCTGCAAGATATCTCACTATTTTTGACTTTTCTGAGCCTGTCAAGTCCTTCTTTTGACCCATTTTGCCAAAGGAAAGGAAGTTGCCTAATAATTATGCACACCTGATATAGGGTGTTGATGTCATTAGACCACACCCCTTCTCATTACAGAGATGCACATCACCTAATATGCTTAATTGGTAGTAGGCTTTCGAGCCTATACAGCTTGGAGTAAGACAACATGCATAAAGAGGATGATGTGGTCAAAATACTCATTTGCCTAATAATTCTGCACTCCCTGTATATACATAAATAAATAGACAAACATACACACACAGGGACATACATGCACATGCACACATATATATGCTGTACATACAAACACACAGATCTGCAAAAGGTGATTTCACTAAGCGAACCTGAAGCTGACATCCGAGTGAAGTGCCATATCCCATGACTCCTGGCTCTGGCGGACATTATTCATTGGATTGTGCAGGACAAGAAGTAGAGAGTTATCCTGATTGTGATAATAAGAATCCAGGCACCGATACCATTGAGATGCTTCATGAAGAACCTGCAAGAATTAAGTGCAGTTACATCAAGCAGAAGCTATAGCGTTAAGTAGTTTTGGGACCTTACTGTTAATTACTACATAATAGGGCCCAGTCATACGTGACAAAAGTAAGCAGAACAGGGTTATAACTGCAGACATAGAAACCAGTGGAGAAGGATGGAGACTAACATTATCCCATACTCATTACGGAACTCACAGAACTAATATTCTGTCTTTCTCAATACCTGAAGTAAAAGATTTGGCTCATAATTCTCACAATAGCACCATTCAGACAGGGACCTCTTCTGTGTCTTCTGAATGTCTTCAAGATCGACCAAGGGACGCTCCATACTATCCTGAGATTTAAAAGGAACATTAATAAAAGATAACCCTTGCAGAACATACATGTTTAGAGATCTGGCCATGTAATGTTAGTTTAGCTCTGTAATCTTCTGAAATACCAACACATGTGAGAAATATGAGTAATTACAGATAGATTCATGGAATAAACTTCCAATAGGTGGTAAACACAGGGACTGTAAAAGAATAAAAAAATGCCTGGGACATGCATAAGGTATTCTAAGAAAACAGTAACATGTAATGGGTAGACTTGATGGGCTTTTGGTTCTTATATTCTGTATAATTCTCTGTTTATATGTTTTTATGACTAAGGAGTAAGACAAAGCTAGGTACGGTAGATGGACAGAAGGCAAATTATAAATAAGTCCAGTGACTTTAGATAATATCATGATAAGACTAGGGTTGGGTGTTTTTGCATACAAGCCAGACCTCGTTGTTACATATCAGCATGTGCTATTAAAATGGGACAATAGTATGATAGAGCATGGCCAATCAGAATGAACGTCTGTGTCACTGCATGCGCTTGTCCACTTGTGCTTTAGCGCACTTCCTCCTCAGTGCACAATGTATACGTTTAGTACCTCGGCAGGCAATACAGAACTGGGTCCCTGATTGGCTACCAATCACTGAAGCAGGATTTAAGTCCCAAAAACCGAAGTGCAAACAGCTCACTATTATTCCATGTTGTAGTGTCTATATCTCTCTCAGCCTGTCATCTGGATACTCTAGTATGGCAGAGCTTGACTAAGTGCTGGTCCTGGATACAGAAAACATTCTGCAGCATTTTCATTTGCTCCTTATCATAATTTGTTTTACTTACAGATATATTGTTACATCTCTCTAGAATAGAAGTACAATACAAACATCAATAAACCCAAAGCAAAAGCATGTGTGGTGCATTGTCAGACTCCTGAGCCTAAATTACTCAAAACATTACAGCAGTTGTTTGTTTGTAAATGT
Organism: Bombina bombina; assembly: GCF_027579735.1. Classification (NCBI taxonomy): domain Eukaryota; kingdom Metazoa; phylum Chordata; class Amphibia; order Anura; family Bombinatoridae; genus Bombina; species Bombina bombina. The sequence goes on from NC_069501.1 coordinate 31,601,895, forward strand.
GTAATCCAGCTATGCCATTTCCTTACTAAATATTCTATACAGGCACGTGTATATTAAGCACAGGAACATAGTGCAAACGTGCACACACATAGGTATCAGTATTAGCCAGCTAGATGTAAAGGGACTTGCCAATATTACAAAGCCTGACCATAGCTTAACCCCTGCAAAGCCCTACTCAGGAGCTGCAAGACGTTATTTGTGGCTGTGCCCAGTGCTTGCGGCTCTGGGCCCCTTTGTGCAGGTCACTAATGCTAAAATAAAAAGCTCCAATAAATGACATAATATTTTATATTAGAATGTGCCTTTAAACGCAACTGAGAGTTCTTAATTAGTGTAGGTACCTAAATAGCCCATGAGTTTTCTGTCACATAAATAAATAGGTCTGAAATAATCCTGCACCTGTGTTGTGAAAGGACATACAAGTGCAAAGGAAAGTGTTTAACCCCTGCAAATGGCTACTAGCTGTACCCATATGTGTGCAACCACCAATTAGCTCCCAGTAGAGCAATGCTGTACCTGAGCCTATACTTGTAATATTATAAAACATTGTATGATCTATCTGAACCACAAAATGTAACTTTGACTTTCATGACAAACATATCCTGTATAAGCCCTGCTCTTGTGGTGTAAACAAAAGCTCCTGCTATCAGTAAATCTACAGGGACTAGAGATCTGCTTGCTCTACTCGTTACATACTATTTCATTCTTTAATTAATTCATCTATATAAATACTGTACATATGTCAGGTACAGTCTATCTAGTAAAAAAAGATACAAAAGCAACATATTGTCTTATCACCAGAAAGCAGTGCACATCGGGATTGTTTATTGGCTGTCTACTCCATTCCAATGCAAATTGCCTGGCATGACCTCTTGCAACAGTTCCAGCAACATAAAAGCATGTGATTGAAGTTGTAGGTGAACTGTACACGGAGTCATTGTGAGTGGGAACTGGAAAATAAATGTTCAGTGGGTGGAGTTAACCAGTCTATGGGCGTCACTGATATTTAGGGGTGTGGCTAGGTAGTCAGGGAGCAGCTGCCTGGAGAGGTTATTTTCTACCACCCCTTAGAAGAACTTGAGTATAAGCTGGTTTTGCACCCCCATAGAACCCCCAAAATGTTAACACTCCCTATACATTGCATTGGGACAATTACACAGCAGTATTCACATTCAAAACAAAAATACTCCTTCAGCAGCATAACAGCCTTGACCTTTTGAAACCCTGCCTTTCCTGTTTCCAGTGGTAATTATTGTTTGGGTGTCCAAAAGGGTGGGCATAAACTGGTACTTCAGGAACTCAGCTGAGGCATTTCTTGGTGGCTGTTCCTGTGATTTTTCGACCCAACCGATGAGAATAAAGGTCTTTTAACAAGAAAGCTTGCTGGTGGCTGGAGTACTTTTCTACATATGTCTTTTTGGATAACTAAGATTTGGCAAATCTTACTTTGTGCCCCATAATCAGGAGTGCTGTTCTCCTTTTCTTTTTCTGATTACCGGCATTAAATTATTCCCAGCTTCACTATGTCAAATAAAGTAGGAGGTCCGGCTGGACAAAGCTCACAAACCACTGCAATCCACAAAAATGCTGAGCTCTGGACTATATCTTCTAGTTCTACACACTTAACCAGATTTCCCTGCTATATCCTTTACCTAATGTGAGAAGTTTTTCAAATTCAACAGATTTAAAGGGCCATGATACCCAAATGTTTAAACACTTGAAAGTGATGCAGCATAGCTGTAAAAAGCTGACTAGAAAATATCACCTGAACATCTCTATGTAAAAAAGAAAGATATTTTACCTCAAGTTCCTCAGTAGCCACCTCCCATTGTAAAGGATTTATAAGCAGCATATTAGTATGTCTGTCCTGGGACAGCCAAAGGGATGAGCTCTCTCATGTTTTTTTCCCTATTCAGTGTAAGGAAGTTTACAATGAAATCTCATGAGAGTTAAGTCAAATCTCATGAGATCACAGTAAAAGAGTTCATGACCTCAGCACTGCTGATGCTGATTCACTGCTGTTCATTTCTTCAATTTTTTTTTTTTTAACCTGCAGCTGGGAGCAGCTGAGTATAACTTTTTACACAGAACTTACTCTGCTGAGCTGAGGAGATTGTGAGGTAAAATATCTTCCTTTTTTACATAGAGATGCTCAGGTGATATTTTCCTGTCAGCTTTTTACAGTTATACTGCATCAGTTTCAAGTGATTTAGCATATGAGTATTATGTCCCTTTAAGTGACTTAGAAAATGTCCTGAGCTTACATATATTTTACAAGGAAATTCAGATGAACTAGAATGAGACTAAGGGGCCGATTTATCATGTCCCAAATGGGGCCAAATACCACTGTTTCCGCACGAGCATTCAGGCTCGCCGTAAACAGGAGTTAAGAAGCAGCGGTCTTAAGACCGCTGCTCCTAAACCCGTACGCCTCCTCTGAGGCTGCGGACAGCAATCCACCCGATCGTGTACGATCGGGTTGATTGACACCCCCGCAGGGGGCGGCATTGCACAAACAGTTTACCAGAACTGCTTCTGCAATGTTAAATGCCGATGTCTGGCAGACATGATCCGCTAAAGGGGATCATGTCCACCAGACATTGATAAAACGGCCCCATAGAGGTTTAAATCACATTTGTGATGTCAGAGCGCAGGAGACATGCCAGGTGGTCACTGTATCTATTAACCGACAAGAAATTATCCTACATCAATCTCCCAGCATCCCTCACACTTGCTGGAAACATGAGATAGTAACTAGTTAAAAGGACATAATACTCATCTGCTAAACCACCTGAAAGTGATGTAGCATAACTGTAAAACGCTATCACATGAACATCTGTATGTAAAAAAGGAAAATATTTTACCTCAAAATGTGTTCAGCTCACAATTGTCAGTGACGTGAACAGTTATCCTTCAGCTACTGTCAGCTGCATGTGGAATAAAAACAATCAGCCAATTAGCTTCCTCAGTGCTGATGTCACACTTTGTTTTCTGTGATCTTATGAGATTTCATAGAAAACTTCCTTAAGCAGGGGAGGGAAATAACATGACTGTGCCTGCACACACCAGATGCAAACTCCCGTGCAAGTCTAGTATCCTAATTGGCTGCTTAAAGTCCTTTTACTATGGGGTGCGGCTAATGAGAACATTTTGAGGTAAAAATATCTTCCAATTTTACATAGAGATATTCAGGTGATATTTTCTAGTCAGCTTTTTATAGCTATAATGCATCACTTGTATGCGCTACAACATTTAGGTATCATGTCCCTTTAAGGCACCATTGTAAGGACTCTGCCCAAACCACAGAGACAGGAAATGACAGACAGAATTCAGTATTAGTCCCTGTCTTGATCCAATCACGGCCTTTAGTATTCGTGTGCAGCTGTCATGGAAACAATGCTCTCAGGTATGAACCTTTCCTGGCATAAACCACACAGGGGGTGTCAATCATCCCGATTGGTGGAGGTGGCGGACGAGTCTGACTAATTATTCCAAGCAGATAACACCCAATGGGTCAGAATAAATTTCACATTCCTGCTTCAGTATTGGGGAGCAGCATGAACATCCTATCCATTCAATAAAGTTCAATAACTTTATTAACAAAGAGCAAAATGGGACTGGAGCATTTATCTATCTGTATGTGCGGCGTGCACATACAGTAAGCGCTCGTGAATTAACAAGACCTGCTTCTCTCTGTTATTATTTCCTCACATTCTCACCTACATTTATTGTTTCATTCCATAGGACTGGCCTCCCGCTTACAGAGTTTCAGTTGCTCCCTAAACACACAGCAGTTCATGGGTACACACTCGCTATAATAACCTATACGTCTGTTTTCTCATAGGTCATTAAACACAAATGGTAAGCTGCATCCTGATATGCAGAACCTTCAGATCTAAGAAGAATGTTGCAATGAAAAACGCAGCTTAATTTGTCAAATGAGTATATTGTTTTATGTAATTCTTTTCAACGATTTCCCTGTCCCCCAGAACAAAAGGAACTTTGTTAACCAATCACAAAGTAACATTTATGGGAGAGTGGAGCATGAATTTCTGTGCAGTTTAAGTAAAATATTGGGGTATCCCTGCCTTGACTTATGGTGATTCAGCTAAGCTGATTAATATTGTTATAAACACAATAATATTCACAATCGGGGGTAGCTTTATCAAATGTCGGATACAGCGGATCATGTCCGGTCAACATCGATAAATGCCAACAGCATAAGCTGTCGGCATTTATCAGTGCACAAGCATTTCTAGTGAACTGCTTGTGCAATACCGCCCCCTGCACATTCGCGGACAATCAGCCACTAGCAGGGGGGGTCAATCATCCTGATTGGTGGAAGTGGCGGACGAGTCTTACGACCGCTGCTTCTTAACTTTGGTTTCCGCACGGAAACAGCAGCATACGCTGAATGATACATCTTCCCCTAGTATGACCACTGCTATTGCTAAGAATGCTTATCCTATCATGATTTGTTGATCTGATAATCCACCATAAGAGAGCAAATGATTAGGTAGACAAGATGAGGGAGAGGAGGACACTAGTTCACAGAAATGTAGATAACAGTATTAACCCATGCCTCTCACAGAAAGTGTAAGAAGCACAATTTTCTGATGTATTTCCCACTAAAAAAATAAAAACATAATGAAGGTATATTGCAATAATGTAATACTTTAAACAATGAAACATTGTATGAATTTGGCCCTTAAGTCAGTATAAAATGCATTGTTTTGCAGTTGTTATCTGCTGAATCCAATAATGTGACTATATGTAGCAGGGTTAGCCTTGAGAAGTCCGCAGTGCGCTTTGTTAATGAGGTAAAATAATGATTATATTGTAAAGTTGTTTTACTAAGCATAACTAACCCCTCATATGACGGTGGGGTACATCAGATGCACACGGCCAGGGCCGCTTTCTAATTAGTGCAATTGTCTTGTGTTTGCTTTGTAACTACGCACCTAGCTATTGGGATAAAGTTGGTGCTTCACAAAGAAACGATAATGGTGAGAATAATATGCTTTGTAACTACGCACCTAGCTATTGGGATAAAGTTGGTGCTTCACAAAGAAACGATAATGGTGAGAATAATATGCTTTGTAACTACGCACCTAGCTATTGGGATAAAGTTGGTGCTTCACAAAGAAACGATAATGGTGAGAATAATATGCTTTGTAACTACGCACCTAGCTAGTGGGATAAAGTTGATGCTTCACAAAGAAACGATAATGGTGAGAATAATATGCTTTGTAACTACGCACCTAGCTATTGGGATAAAGTTGGTGCTTCACAAAGAAACGATAATGGTGAGAATAATATGCTTTGTAACTACGCACCTAGCTATTGGGATAAAGTTGGTGCTTCACAAAGAAACGATAATGGTGAGAATAATATGCTTTGTAACTACGCACCTAGCTATTGGGATAAAGTTGGTGCTTCACAAAGAAACGATAATGGTGAGAATAATATGCTTTGTAACTACGCACCTAGCTATTGGGATAAAGTTGGTGCTTCACAAAGAAACGATAATAGTGAGAATAATATGCTTTGTAACTACGCACCTAGCTATTGGGATAAAGTTGGTGCTTCAGAAAGAAACGATAATGGTGAGAATAATATGCTTTGTAACTACGCACCTAGCTATTGGGATAAAGTTGGTGCTTCACAAAGAAACAATAATGGTGAGAATAATATGCTTTGTAACTACGCACCTAGCTATTGGGATAAAGTTGGTGCTTCACAAAGAAACGATAATGGTGAGAATAATATGCTTTGAACTTGATCCAATGAGGCCGCTACTCCCCATGCTTGTGAGACACCTAATGCCAACATGATGTCAGCTCTATTGGTTCTGGGGACATTTCAGTGCTTTGGACTCAGTGTTTGCAAATCGCCCTGGGAAGAACATTGTGTTAGTGAAATCATTCATCTTCCTTAGCTGTCATTTCTATCTTTGTTTTGGAAACAGAAGAATAAAATGTTAGAAGTGGTCACTTTGTCAGTCTTTTATGCAAGTAAACTGTTTCTTGCTGTGCTTAATATGGGCACTTATTTCCCCATTATACTGAAACATTTAAAAACACATTCACATAAAATGCAGCCTAATGCTTTTCTCTTCCAGCGGTTTTTTTTAGCCCTTCATCCATCGATCACAAGATGAGTAAAAGAAGGGCATTCTGTGCGCCCTCCGCTCTCTCTCTCTTGCTTTCCAAGATTTTATTGCAACCAGCTGCAAGTCGTTTTAACTGCACCAAAAAGCTGCCAAACTGCCTTTAGCCTTTGATTTCTTTTATGGTCCCCATAATCTAAATATTTGTATTGTTAGGTTATGCTTTTCTCTGTGCTGCAAGTAATTATTAGCAGGCTGCTTGTGTCGGCTTCCAGACAGGGTTATTTATAGCGCAGGACGGGGCTGTATGGTAGACAGGTGGTCACCAGGAGGCAGTCACACTGTCCTGTCTTGTGGTGAGCCGTTGGCTTCTGAATGGCACACAAATGCTGTGACACGGGCAGCGCCTTTAGCCTCTTCATGTACCATGATATACTGTAGTAAAACAACTTAAAAAAAACTCACTCCTTGTTTTATTCTTTTTTTTACCTTCTCATTGTCAAGAGCATAAAATATGAATTTAAAGCAGAATGTTGCTGAAATCAGATAAACAAAAGAGTCCCTGGTTAAGATGGTAATATACAGAGCATGTACCCAGCAATGCAGCACGTATATCTCTTCTGATGAGGACGTGCACAGATATAAATAAGCTGTAGGTAGGTCAGACAAAGAGTACAGACACTTGCATCTTGCTCTCTGGGTTTCACTGCATATTGTGACGGCCCTGGGCATGGTCACACTAACACCTTAGTACACATTACAGCCCTCTCTGGCATCTAACAGGTTATGATCCTGTGTACAATAACTATCAGATTTACTTATATAATTAGATCACTGCAATGCTTTTAATTGGTAATGGAAGGTTATTTATGCATTCATGATTCAGACAGAGGATACAATTGAAATAAAAACTGTTCAGTTTGCATCTTATATCAAATTTAAAATATTGGTTGTCGTTAAAATGTAGTCCCTTTCATGACAGCATACTCAGGTAGGTTCAGGAGCGTGCACAAGACTCGAGCACTATATGGCAGCAGTCTTCTTAACAACATTATACATACAGTGCTCAGTACACGTGCACGCTCATGTTAGAAGTCTTGGATTTAATATATGCAACCATATGTGAAAGGTTGGCTAATATACACCAAGAGTACAAGTTATGCTCTAAACCCGGTGCGTAAATAACGCAAAAAAATGAGCGGTATCACACTCTCCATAGTGCTGCCATTGCAAGTTACTGAAAATCCTTATTTTGTTGTACGGTATGGTGTGCTAAGCTCCATACCGCACAAAAGCCAAGGCGTGACTTGACGTGCTTGTGCACGTTTTCCCCCATAGACATCAATGGAGAGAAAGTGTTAGAAAAAAAGCACATGCAGTTGCGGTATGGCGATCACCGTAACGCAATCCCCATTGATGTCTATGGGGTAAAGAAAGTTATGTACAAACCTAACACCCTAACATAAACCCATAGGGGCAGAATTATCAAGCTGCGAAAGGAGCTTGATGCCCCTGTTTCCGCTGCTCCATAACTTGTTTGCTGCCTCTGAGGCTGCTGTCTTCAATCTGCCCGATCCTATACGATTGGCCATGAATCTGCAGGGGGCGGCATTGCACAATGATAAATGCCAACAGTGTATGCTGTTGGAATTTATCGATGTCTGGCGGTCATGATACGCTACATCGTATCATGTCGGTTTGCACTTTAGTAATTCGGCCTCCTCGTCTAAATACTCCTAATCCCCTGCCCCCGACACTAAATAAAGTTATTAACCCCTAAACCGCCGCCCCTGATATCACAGACACTAAATAAATCTATTAACCCCTAAACCAGTGGCCCCTCACATTGCTACTACTATAAGAAAGTTATTAACCCCTAAACTGCTGTCTAACCATATCACAACTACTGTAATAAAGCTATTAACCCCTAAACTGCCCCCCCCAACATCGCAGTACACTAAATTAAACTATTAACCCTTAAACCTAACTATCCCCTATATGTTCTGTGCTGCTCCAGCCTACAATAAAATCTCTCCAAAATCTTGGCTATTATGGCCCATCTAATGCTGTGACCTCAAGATATTCAAGCTGCAGGGATGTCTGCATCGTTTGAGCTGCGTATCATACTGGTCTGTAGCTTGATTGCTCTGGAGACTATTTGGAGGCTGCGGCCTTCACACATGACCCCACCAGCAGGTGTCTACGGATGCCCTGCTGTGAAGCAGTCTTTGGTATAAGCTGCACTATCTAAACTATCATTTTCTGTAATGAGTATATCTTAGCCATGGAGGAGCTGGGCGCTGTTTTAGGGCACTTATGGCAGACCAAGAACGGCAGTTCTCTGAAAGGATCAATTGCCCTCCCCGCGCCTGTCTTAGGGGACATGTTATCTTGGCATAGAGGGTAAGGTTAAACATTTGAGATGGTTTGCAGCAGGTACAGTATTGCTTCCTCTCAGACAAATTCCTAATATTCTAAATGTGTATAACTGACATATCATCTCATGACCACTTTAGCACATAATACTAACGCTGGTGGTCCATGGGAGGATACCAAGCTCTATTTGGGCCAAACTTTGTATACTAGCCTCTTTGTTCGCTTATGCTTATCTGCTTATAAAACAGGGGTGATATTATCTGTATTACCATGTTGGTCGGCTATATATACTGTATATATCTTTTCATGCCTAGAGTATAGTTGTTACAATCCCTCATGGCCCTTTTAGCATATAGTTTCAGATCGAGGGATTTGAATGAGACTGCTAATCTACACCTGGACCTAATTCCATATTTAAATTTATTTTATAATCTACAGGAGTGTAAATAAGCATCTGAATTATATTCTGATAACTGTGATTGTCACCAGTTTAGTTTACAGTAGGAACAAGTTCCAAGCATTCTTCAGCTGTGACCTGATTAAAGAACATTTTATGTTGAGAAAATAATCACTAAATTAAACACAGAATGTGTTAAGTTCTGCAAGATGGTTCCTTTGATAAAGTGATCTCTCTTTAAAAAGAAGTGAACATAAAACACTGCATCATTATTATACTCAGGCAGGATAAGGTATTTACATAAAATACAACGAAAGAACAGCACTCCATGAGATAGAACAGAAGCTGGAAAAAACCTTCCATGCATGTCCATTTTTATAATAACTCCTCAGGGTGCACAGGATAAGGTATTGTAGTCAAAGCTTGATCGTTTAACTAATAAATTGTGCAATTGCTGCCGCCACAGCAGGCTACGCATTTCACATCTAGGGACACACAAACCTATACACTGCAGAGACCCACAGCATAGCTGAAACAAATAGCAACATAAGGAAAATATTCTATAGCAACTTTATAACACCAGATTAAGTTCAAGGGCTCTAATCCATTCACTGTGAGTGGGCTAACAATACACCCCACCCATGGCTGGGCTCCTGTAGGTAACAGGCTACATGAGATCTATAATGCTTATTGTTTAGTTCTCATCTCAGCAGCACAGGAATATCTGCACAGTTTCACATTTTATGTACATTCTCTACATTATGCCGCACATCAGATCATATACCAGACAGGTGGGACTGGTGTGAATATACCTGATTTTCACTCTCTGAACAAGGAATATCTATTAAACAAGCTGCTCAAGCTGAGGTCCCTATACACAAGAATGAATTGCTCTTTAAAGCTCCATCAAGCAGCAATGTGTTTCCCCTTTGGCAATACATTATTCTCCTATATACCAAGTCCAGTGGTGTAAATGAGGCCTGTTACATGCCTGCCACACACCTGGCCCACATCTGTCACACACCGGGCACATGCCTGTCACACACCTGGCCCACACCTGGCTCACCCCTGGCACACATCTGTCAAAAACCTGGCACACGCCTGTCACACACCTGGCCCACAACTGGCTCACACCTGGCACATGTCTGGCACACGCCTGTCACACACCTGGCACACGTCTGGCACACGCCTGTCACACGTCTGGCGCAAGCTTGGCACACACACATGGAAATGAATTACTTGCAATGTGTTGACATGAAGCTGGCACATTAGACATAATATTTGTATATCTGTAAATGATCTTAAATGACAATTAGCCACAAGCGTCTTCTATTCGTATAAAACAGCAGAAATGAAACATTTTGTTGTCTAAAACTGATATTGTAAATAATAAGTGTCTCATTTCAGTGCAATAAAAAATGTAATTTAACGTAAAATATTTTAACTCCTGGATTTATTTAAAAACAAAAACATGAAACATTATAGAGTAATGATAAGGCAAATCCAGGAGAGTTCATGCACCATAGTGGTGAATTAGCAGTGGCAAATGACTGTTTGCGAAGAGGATGTTACAGTTGTTATTATGACAAATAAAAGTGCTGGCTGATCAGTCTAGAGGTCTGTAGCGCAGCCACTGAGCAACTTGCTCGGAGATCAGGAAATCATTCTAAAGCAGATTATTGCTGTACAACACATAATGTACAGCACATATAATCAGCACTACAGGGACATAAAGACCTCTTGGGTCACCATATGTGTTCAGCTAGCTCACAACAATGCATTTCTGCTCCTGAGCCTACCTCTAGACTTTACTGCAGTCGTGAACTAGATGATCATATTTTATTTGTGCACATTTCACTGTTTATAACATGCGATTGGAGAAATATATTTATATATATAACCTTCTATTAAACCAGATGAAGTTGCGTTAAAATATGAAATGATTTAGACAGAGCATAAATAGTCATGATTCAGATAGAGCAGCAACTTTCTAATTTACTCCTATGATCAATTTTTCTTCATTCTCTTGGTATCTTTATTTGAAAAAGCAAGAATGTAAGCATGGGGGCCGGCCCACTTTTGGTTCACCACCTGGGTAGCCCTTTCTGATTGATGTCTAAATGTAGCCACCAATTAGCAAGCGTTACCCAGGTGCTGAACCAAAAATGGTCCGGCTTCTAAGCTTACATTCAAATAAAGATAGCAAGAGAACAAAGACAAATTGATAATAGGAGTAAATTATAAAGTTGCTTAAAATTGATGCTCTATCTGAATCATGAAAGTTTAATTTTGACTGGAGTATCCCTTTAAAGGAAAAAAAAAGGTTCCAGTCTACTCCTATCATCAAATGTGCTTCATTTTCCTTTATTGCAGGAGCAACAATGAACTACTGGGAGCTAGCTCAACTCATATGGTGAGCCAATGACAAGAGGTATGCATGTCCTGTCACCAATCACCAGCTAGCTCCCCAGTGTTTATAAGTAGGGAAAATGCAAGAGTGGAACAGTCTGAACTCAATGTGGTCATCAGCAACAAAGAGAATATTAACAGCGGGTCTGTTCCCAGTTTCATGCATTGATTATTATTAGATGGACATTTGTTTTTAAAAGAGCAATAGAAAATGGAGGTTGTGCTCACTGTTTGCATTGGTGTGTGAGAATGCAGAGCACATGCGTGAGCCCTCTTCTTAATGCTCACACAGAGGGTGCACTGTGCACGCTACAGCTTCTACTGCCCAATTACAAATAGCCAAGGCAGAGTGCGTGGTCTGTCTATAAGCGAAAAGTACATGTTTGCTCTTTCTTTTTGATATAAAATAGAGGAATTCATTAAAAGAAAACACCAGGGGTCTACTGAGGGTGATTCTTCATTAGTATCTTTACTGGCCCTTTACATAAATACATCTTACAGCTTCACTAGATTATCATGGTCAGATATAAAAGAAGCGAGCTGACAACTGTAAAAACATAAATTATGCTTACCAGATAATTTCCTTTTCTTCTGTACAGGTGGAGTCCACAGCTGCATTCAGACTTGTGGGAAATACTGAACCTGGCCACCAGGAGGAGGCAAAGACACCTCAGCCAAAGGCTTAAATACCTCCCCCACTTCCCTCATCCCCCAGTCATTCTGCCGAGGGAACAAGGAACAGTAGGAGAAATATCAGGGTGAAAAAGGTGCCAGAAGAACAAGATAAAATTTAGGGCCGCCCATCAGAGAACATGGGCGGGAGCTGTTGACTCTCCCTGTACAGAAGGAAGGGAAATTATCTGGTAAGCATAATTTATGTTTTTCTTCTTAATACAGGGAGAGTCCACAGCTGCATTTATTACTTGTGGGAAATTATACCCAAGCTACAGAGGACACTGAATAATAACGGGAGGGCAAAAAGGAAGAGGAAGCCCCCCTCTGAAGGCACCACAGCCTGCAAACCCTTTCTCCCGAAGACTGCTTTACCGAAGCAAAAAACTCAATACAATTTTGAAAGGAATGTAAGGAAGGCTAAATAGTCCGCCCACCAAAAAGAATCCTAGAGGCCTCATATTAGAGGCCCAAGAGGACGCCACTGCTTGAAAAGACTGATCCGTAAACCTCCGAGGAAGGCTAGCATCCCGCTGAGTCATGACCCAAGCGGAAGATACTCCTCAACTAAAAAGATAAGGAAGACTAAGAGCCCTCTGACCCTTACACTTCTCAGATACTGTAGATAATAAACAGAGAAAACTGTCTATTCTTACATAGCCTGAGGATAGATCCTTAAGGCACTACTCCATATCAAGTAGAAAACTTTCCTTCGCGAAGAAGGAATAGGAGATAAAAATGTACCCAAAACTTCAGCTGAAAACCTTAGGAAAAATCCTAATTAAGTCTGCAGAACAGACTACTATCGTGGAACACCCAAAAGGGAGGGACACAAAGCAAAGCCGTAACTCAGGGCCTTCTGCTCGCAGAAGGAAGAAAAGACGATGAAGGACTCTAAGATAACAACCTAGAGATCACATCATGCATAGGTACAAAGGTAGCCCGAAGCAAGACTATAAGAGTAAAGTCCAAACCCCAAGAAGGAGCATCCGAACTACACACCTGCCTGACCACAGTCAAAGTTCTTAGTAAAAAAAAACAAAAAACTGTACGTCCAGAAACTTAACGAGCCTCTGAAGCCGGACAAAAAATCAGACAGGGCCAACACTGTCTCAACAAGGAATATAGCTAAGAGGCCCTTCTCCAGATCATCCTGGAGGAAAGAAAGAGTCCTGGCAGGCCCAATAGAGTGCCAGGACAAACCACATACTTCGCAGCCGAAGGGGTCCTCCACACCTGAGATAGATGACAAGGGACCAGCTACGCACTTCAAGGAGAGGAACATAACCTCCAGAGAAACTGTCTCATCAGCTAAGACTAAGAGACATCTCTCAACCCGTTGCAGAGAACAAAGATTTGAGGAAGTAAAAAGAAACCCTGTTCCAGCAGATACCTGCAACAAGGACAAACTTCATGGAGGCCAAACCGCAAAATCGGGAACCACGATCTATGTGGCCTCAACGGAGCAGTCAGAATCACTGATGCCTACCCCTGCTAAATTCGAGCCACCACTCAAGGCAAGAGTGATATGGCAGAAAAAGGGAAAACAAGTAATGAACCTCCAAGGCACTGCTAATTTATGCATTAGCTCTTCCTGAAGATCCTGAACCACGACCCATAATGGGTAGACTGGAATAAAGACGGACGTCCAGAGATTCTCCTTCGGCGTCCCTTTCCAGTTGCAATTCAGATAACAAAAAGATATCTCTAGATAAAATCCGTCCCAAAGAGGGTCGCTGATGGCGAGCCGCAGTGGGCCTCTGCCCACCACCCAACTCAAAAAGCTAACCCCAAACGCTAGGGAGACTCTCAATCTCAGAAGGAGATCCAAGCCAGCAAAAGTAAGACCGACTAGATCCCTGTACTGGGACAAACGCAGTAGACTAGACCCTTAGAGCAGAAAGGATTTGCCTGAAGATCCAACATATGAATGGGAGGAAAACAAAGACATGAGAGAACTATACTCTCAACCAGTAGTCCATGAAAATCTGCAAAGACAGATTTGAAACATCTCCACTGTACTGCCTCAACCTACACCTAACCTCGGATGGGATGAGGCCTGGCAAAAGGGATGAAGTCCAAAAAAGGACCCCAAGACAAGTCATCACCCCCCCAACACTGAGATAGCGATTGACTGAAGCAGGTCTAAAAGGCACGAACTGAAGGGGCTAACCTTAAGGTAAAGTCTACCTGGCTAGGAAGGCTAATTTAATACCTAGGGATCCAACCTGGCGCCTTCACCAGATAAAATCTGGCCTAGATCCATCTCTGAGGATCGAAGAAAACAGAAAAAGTCCCTAAAAGTCTTCTATCAGACGATACTACGGTAAATCAACCAGCATCGTTAAGCCACGGGAACTCTCTGTTACTTTAATCAGGTCACTGTCCAATAAACCCGAGATCCCAAACAGAAAACTTTGGATCAGAAACAAGATTACTGGGAGAGACGGTCTAAAGCAACCGGATAATACCCCCATAGGAAGAAAAAAGAAAGATATTCTTCACGACAGTGAACCTGCAGTGCTTCCGAACCAAACCGAAAGAGAGAACTTATATTCTCCCCAAAAAGGAGACAAATCAAGCTCTGCTTGAGTACCCTGGAATCCAAATAAGACAGGAAATCCCTCCCTATACTAGACCCTGAAACAAACAGTGTAATGAAAATATTCTCACACTGCAAAGGTACTCCAAAAGACATCTAAAAAAAACTTCTCTCTCTCTGCCGAAAGACAAGACAAAGGAAGACAAACTGCCCAGAAATGCAGGACGTGTAGCCTAGCTCCGGTCTCTAGGACCCCTGGAACTGATATGATCCAGAATCAAACGCCTATACAAGATAGACCCTAAAACAGGTCCTTTCTGTCATCAAGGCTAGATGGATGTGTTCAGTCTGGGCCAGAATAGCTAGAACTAACTCCTTTTCTTGAGAAGAAGGAAAGATTAAACTTAACTAAACCGAAAATTCTTAAATTCCAGCTTCTGGTAGAAGACTGCGAACAATCCATGACGTAAATCTGACTCGAAAATGTCGAGGGAACTCTCACCCCGAACTGAATTGAGATGCTTCCATAGGAACCCTTCAGAAATATTGACAACCAAAGTCGTCAGCTTCTAACATCCCATATAATGAAACGTCTTCCTAAAAAGAGTTTCTATAACAACCAAGAGCTCTGAAACAAAAAATTATCCGAACCGGATATAGAAGAAAATAGGCAAGCGCACAAAAAGTGATAGCCAAGAAGGAATGTGCAAAAAAACAGGTCCTGCCTGTCCTACAACACAAACTCCCCTGTAGAGCTCTGGACTGGGATTCTAAAAATAAAATAAAATGTGTAGACGAGAAAAGAATAGGAACTCCATCCTTCTCCACTCGTCTAATCAAGATCGCTATCTGATTTAGAGGACAGAGATTCAATTGATGGATTAGAACTAGGGCATCGCCAAAACTTCTTTTAAAAGCAAAGGCAGGCATGTCATTCTAAATCTAAATGTTAAACCCTCTTTAGTCGGAGGACTCAAATCAACAGACTCCCACCCTGGAGGTCCTACCTCTGAAGCCTCAGAGGGAACCGCATACCCAGATGACTGATCAGATACAATCGTCAATTTACACAACGGACCCTGGGCAGGAGTGCATGGATTAACCCTCCGCTTGCATGTAGCAGGAAGAGGTAAAATTGCTAAGGCTGTAGAGATGGCCATGCGGAACTGCACAGTAACCTCTGGTGGAAAAAAGGCCCCTTCAGGCAAAGGAGCAGCAGTACCCGGGGAAACTGCGTGTGTAGGAACAGAAGATTCTAGGGAACACACCTCAGGACGAGGAATCCTCAGAGGCAGACGGCTCAGTGATCTCTAACATCTCAACGTTGGTTGATGAGAACACCCTGTTGTGGCATACGGAACATAATTGAGAGGGTTGGACTACCCGAGCCTCTTCACAATATGAACAGGTATCAAATTCAGTATTGGAGGGATCCCCCTCTAAAATATCAGAATCCTCCATAATTCGACTAATTATAGGGGGGGGGGGGAAACTGGCACCTTATACCCCCAATGGCTGGGGCACTCATCACCTCCTATGACCCAGACAGATAGAGAAAATTGCTCTTTGCTGCAGACACACAGTCAGGAATAGGAAATGGGAAATGCAGTGCGTCATGCAGGACCGCCCCTGCTAAGGAAAAAGCGCACCAGCTTAATAAAACTGCACAGCACTATAACCTGTATGTTCCGTATCAGCCTAGGAGCCCAAACGTCTTACACACAAAGCAGTCAAAATCACATAACAAACATGATTAAACAACCGCCCTGTTCAATAATCCCCCTCAGGGGATATTAACCCTTGATTCCATACAGATAAAAGGAGTCCCACTGTGACCCTGTCTTCTATCATTAACATATGTATAAAAAATTAAACAATCTTACCGGAATCTATGCCGTAAAACAGAAACACAGGCCTTCAAGTTTGACAGATTGTAGCAGCGCTTCTGACATGGACTTGAGTGAAGAAAAGCAGGCAGCAAAACACTGATTGCTTAGGAGCTGTTAATCTGAGTCTGGATGGTTTCGCAGAAAGATTCTCCCTGCATCTCCAGACTCTAACTTTTATCAATGCTCTCACTGAGAGGCTGACAAGACTACTTAAAACTCCAGTCCCATCTCGAAGGGTACTACCCTGAAATCTTCTGACACTTCTCTGCCAACCTCCTGTGATGAAAGGCAAAGAATGACTGGGGGATGAGGGAAGTGGGGGAGGTATTTAAGCCTTTAACTGGGGTGTCTTTGCCTCCTCCTGGTGACCAGGTTCAGTATTCCCACCAGTAATGAATGCAGCTGTGGACTCTCCCTGTATTAAAAAGGAAACAGTATTACATTTTAAAGCACCAATATAAACCTCACCATAGGGGACACTTTCCCTATTTCAGAATAAAGTGGTCCCACAAAATGTGTGAGGTACATGAGAGTATCCGCGGTGCTAATCTGTGCACAGGGATCTCACCAGGACATTAAAGCAGGAAATTGTTTTCCTTTCAGCAGGTCCTTCCCTTGACTACATGTGATAATGATTTCTTACATATGAATTGTTCCACTTCTGCCTTGATATTTAGATAAAGGACAATAACCAGCTGCGAAACACAGTTAGCAAAAAAAAAGATTTATTACTGTAGGTGGCAGTACTGGGACAGAAGTTATTTTCAATCAATAATAAAAACACATTTTTTTTCAGGAAAACAAAAATACAGATCTCTGTTATTAGTTCACAGAACACTGTTTTCCAGTGATCTTGTCCCATAGATAACTGGTAGCTAAAGACACCTGCAGCATAACTATTAATGGAAATAAGCATAAAGATGACTGACCTGTGTAAAGAGGCATCTTCCTGCTAGTTAAACTAGACTCATTTTCAAATGTGGATAGAAATACTTGAGTACAAAACCCCATGGCATTAGTGATGAAATCTCACTGCATCGCCCCATGGTTTCGGCAGATAATCACATATGGAACAGTGCTAAATATAAAGGTGGTCTGGGACAATCCCTCTGCAGAATATTACTATGCTATATCTCTGCCAGACAATAAGCACACGACCAGTCCTGTCTGCTATCTCAGGACACAATATGACTCTCAGGAAGTCATTTGGACAAACTTTACCCACAAGTAGTGATCTGAGTGGTGAAATCTTACCTTGTCCTTTGTCGTGATATCAACATCATCTTGGTGTTGGTTTCCCCCAGTATCTACTGTGAATGAAAAGAAAAATTGCATTTATTACTTATTTACATTTTCATATTTATAAAAAAAAAGTTCCACAAAGGACTAAGAACACACAGGACATATTTAAATACAGAGGGCAAAGTATCCTAATCACAAAAAGCTTAAAGGGACATTGTACACTAGATTTGTCTTTGCATAAATGTTTTGTAGATGATACATTTATATAGCCCATCTAGGAGTGTTTTGTATAGCTTTGCTTATCTTTAAATAACATTGTGCTGATTTTCAGACTCCTAACCAATCCCCAAAGTTTTAGATGTATACTCAAGTCTACAAATTCCTGCTTGCTCCTGTTTGTGTAATGGGTCATTTCATATGCAGGGGAGGGGGGAGGTTCTGCTCTCAGCCCCTTTCACTGGGTGTCCCAGTCTAACCTAATCAACAGTGCTAAACTGGGAGCTTCTAAGTGAGTTTTAAAAAGGTTTTATAATAGATTTAATATCAGAATCTGTGCATATTCTTTGTAGTAGTGTTTATTACATGCAGTTATATGAAAATTTGTGTATACCGCCCCTTTAAGTTCTCACTAAGGGGACATGTAGCAGACTCATGTTTTTAGTTCACATTAACAATAACGTTCTGAGCCGGATTAAACCACAAGGCAAAGAGTCCTAATCATAAAATACTTAAGATCTGACTAAAAGGACCTGTAGCAGTCTCATGTTTTTGGTTCACTAACAGGTAGATTACAAGTTATGGGCGCAACGGGGTGCAAAACGAACGCAACAAAAGTTGCGTTATTTCACACTCCATTGCACTGCCATTACAAGTTTTCAAACAGTCGGCTTGTGCAAGCGTTATGGTTGCATTGCGCTCCATACCGTACAAAATACAAACGCTGTTTTGACGAGCTCGTGCACACTTTCCCCATAGACATCAATCGAGAGAGCGGGTTAGAAAAAACCTAACACCTTCTGATGGAGGAATGAAAAGCTCCGTAACGCAGCCCCATTGATGTCTATGGGGGGGAAAAAAGTTACGTTTAAACTTAACACTCTAACATAAACCTCACGTCTAAACACCCCTAATCTGCCGCCCCCAACATTGCCACCACCTTCATAATGTTATTAACCCCTAATCTGCCGCTCCAGATATCGCCGCCAACTAAATAAATCTAAAACCGCCAGCCCCCCACATCAAAACAACCTAAATTAAACTATTAACCCCTAAATCTAACCGTAACCCTAACCCTAACACCCCTTAACTTTAACATAATTAAAATAGAGCTAAATTAAAGTTACAATTATTAACTAAATAATATCTATTTAAAACTAAATACATACTTACCTGTAAAATAAAACCTAAGCTAGCTACAATATAACTAATAGTTATATTGTAGCTAGCTTAGGTTTTACTTTTATTTCACAGGTAAGTTTGTATTTATTTTAACTAGGTAGGCTAGTTAGTAAATAGTTATTAACGATTTACTAACTACCTAGCTAAAATAAATACAAACGTACCCGTGAAATAAAACCTAAGATGCCTTACACTAAAACCTAACATTACAAAAAATAAAAAACACTAAAATTACAAAAAAATAACAAATGAAATTATACAAAACAATACAAATTATTCCTATTCTAATACCCTTAAAGAAAAAAAAAAAAAAAAAAAAAACACCACCACCCCCCAAAAAAACAAAAAAACCTAATCTATAATAAACTGCCAAGGGGCCTTTTGTGGGCCCTTAAAATGGCCTTTTGTGGGTCATTGCCCTAAAGAAATCAGCTCTTTTTCTACAAAAGAAAAACAAACTCCCCTTAACAATGTACAAACCCCCACCCCCCAAACCCACAAAATAAAAATAAAGTAAAACCTAATCTACCCATTGCCCTGAAAAGGGCATTTGTATAGGCATTCAGCTCTTTTGCTGCCCATAAAAAAATGGCTATTCTAAAAAAAAACAAAAAACAAAAAAAACATCCCATTACACAAAATGACAAACGAATTATCCAAAATAATAACAATTATTCCTATTCTAATACTCATAAAAAAAAAAAAAAAAACCCCAAAATAAAAGAAACCTTATCTATAATAAACTACTAATAGCCCTTATAAGGGCC
This sequence comes from Bombina bombina, assembly GCF_027579735.1. Classification (NCBI taxonomy): domain Eukaryota; kingdom Metazoa; phylum Chordata; class Amphibia; order Anura; family Bombinatoridae; genus Bombina; species Bombina bombina. The sequence continues at coordinate 31,621,696 of NC_069501.1, forward strand.
TTGTAAAGGGCATTGACCTAAATAAATCAGCTCTTTTTCAAAACAAAAATACAAAGACCCACTAACATTACAAACCTCCATCCCCCAAACCCACAAAATAAAAAAAACCCATCTAAAAAAACTTAATCTACCCATTACCCTTAAAAGGGCATTTAGCTCTTTTTCTTGCCCTTAAAAGAGCATTTAGCTCTTTTAATAAATGCCCAACCCCTAATCTAAAAAAAAAAAAACACCCCAAAGAACCTTAAAAAAACCTAACACTAACCCCTCTTTAGGTACTCACAGTTGCTGAAGTCCCGCTTGAAGGATCTTCATCCCGGCGGCATCTTCTATCTTCATCCTGGCGGTGCGGAGCGGGTCCATCCTGAAGACATCCGGGGCGGAGCATCCTCTTCATATGGTTGCCACCATATACTGAATCTTCAATGTAAGGGAGCATTTTCAAAATGGCGTTCCTTGCATTCCTATTGGCTGATTTGATTTTGGAAATTCAAATCAGCCAATAGGATGAGAGCTACTAAAATTCTATTGGCTGATTTGAATAACCAATAGAATTTCAGTAGCTCTCATCCTATTGGCTGATTTGAACAGCCAATAGGATTTCAATAGCTCTCATCCTATTGGCTGATTTGAATTTCAAAAATCAAATCAGCCAATAGGAATGCAAGGGACACCATTTTGAAAAGGCTCCCTTGCATTGAAGATTAGGTATACTACGGCAACCATATGAGGAGGATGCTCCGCGCCGGATGTCTTCAGGATGGACCCGCTCCGCGCCACCGGGATGAAGATAGAAGATGCCGCCTGGATGGATGGAGACCTCACCACCTGGATGGATGAAGACCTCGCCTCCTGGATGAAGACTTCTCGCTGCCTGAATGTCCGGACTTCAGAAACTGTAAGTGGATCTTTGGGGGTTAGTGTTGGGATTTTTTTAACTTTTTTGTGTGTGTTTTTAGGGTTTGGGCTTTTCTTAAAAGAGCTAAATGTCGTTTTCAGGGCAATGCAATAGAGTTAAATGCCCTTTTAAGGGCAATGCCCATACAAATGCCCTTTTCAGGGCAATGGGTAGCTTAGGTTTTTGTTAGAGTCAGTTTTTTTTATTTTGGGCGTTGTTTGGGTGGTGGGTACTGTTGCAGGGTCTTTGTATTTTTTTACAGCTAAAAGAGCTGTTTAACTTAGGGAAATGCCCTACAAAAGACTCTTTTAAGGGCTATTGGTAGTTTATTGTAGGCTAGGGTTTATTTTGGGTGGGCTTTTTTATTTTTACAGGGCTATTAGATTAGGTGTAATTCTTTTTTTTTAATTTTTGATAATTCCGTTTGTTATTTTTCGTAATTCAGTGTTTGTTATCTTTTGTAATTTAGTATTTTTTATTTTTGTAATTAGATACTTTGTAATTTTTATAGTAGTGATAGGATTTTTTTTAATGTGTATTTTAGTTTTCTTTAATTGGTAGTTAGTTTAATTTTAGTTTAATAGTTATATTAGTTAAATTGTTAGTTTAAACTTCGTTTTTTTAATTTAACAGGAAAGTTTTAATTTAAGATAGGGAAATTGAAATTTCAATATAAAGTTAGGGGGGCGTTAGGTTTAGGGGTTACTAGTTTAAATTAGTTTATTGCGATGTGGAGGGGCTTGTGGTTTAGGGGTTAATAGGTTTATTATAGGGGTGGCGGTGGCGGGGAGCGGCGGAATAGGGGTTAATAACTTTAGTATAGTGGGGACGATGTGGGTGGACAGTAGATTAGGGGTTAATAATATTTAAATAGTGTTTGCGATGTGGGAGGGCGGTGGTTTAGGGGTTAATAAATTTATTATAGTGGTGACGATATCGGGGAGCGGCGTAATAGGGGTTAATACTTTTTATTAGTGGCAGTGATGTTGGGAGCGGCATATTAGGGGTTAATAACTTTAATATAGTATTTGAAATGCGGGAGGGCCTAGGTTTAGGGGTTAATAGGTAGTTTATGGGTGTTAGTGTACTTTGTAACAGTTTAGTTATGAGTTTTATGTAACAGTTTTGTTGCGTAAAACTCATAAATACTGCTCTCAGATGACGGTACGGATCTTGTCATTATAGGGTGTAACGCAAGCTTTTTAGCCTCACTGCAAAACTCGTAATGGCAGTGCTATGGGAATCCCATGAAAAAACTTCATTTTTACAAGTCCGGGACTGACGTTGCATTACATGCTAAAAGGCTTGCGGTACAGCTGTTTTAACGCTGAAATTATCATTTTTTCAGCGTTAAAAGACGACGCACAACTCGTAATCTACCTGTATAACAATTATGGTGTGAGCCAGATTAGACACAAGGCGACATAAGCACTTGCCGAGGGCACCATAACAAGAGAGGGTAAAATGATTTTACTATGCATGGAGCATATACACATATAATCCTTGCACTTGTATTCATATGCCGCACCAGCTCATTCAGCGATAATGCCAATTGACTCATTGTCAATGCAATAAATACTCTCTGAGTAAGTGAGGCATATGTAAATATGCACAGAAAAAGCTATCACTGAAACAGACATAACCTTTAATAGAAACATTTTTGATAGCACTAAAATATTGCAAAATTAATTACTTTCAAAATTGAAATTATTTTATGTGTATTTTTGTGCATAAGAAAAAGTGCCACTTGGTGTGGTACCAAGATGGACACTAAAGTATTGCAGTGCCTATATAGGCTCCTTTCCTAAAATATGTAGTTTAACTATACTGATAGGAAAGAGTACAACTAGACATGCACCAAACCACCACCATGGTTGTTTTAAAACAATAAGTAACAAGATTGGAATTAATAAAAGCCAAGAGTATAACTGTAAACTCTAGAGCTTGCTTAGGGGTTTTATTTACTATACTGTCCTTCCTCTCTCCTTCAAAAAAACTTAAATTATGTTTACCTGATAATTTTATTTTCTTCTGACGGGGAGAATCCACAGCTGCATTCATTACTTTTGGGAAATACAGAACCTGGCCACCAGGAGGAGGCAAAGACACCCCAGCTAAAGGCTTAAATACCTCCCCCACTTCCCTCATCCCCCAGTCATTCTGCCAAGGGACCAAGGAACAGTAGGAGAAATATCAGGGTAAAAAAGGTGCAAGAAAAATAAAAAAACAAAATTTACGGCGTCCCCAAAGAAAAAACGCGGGTGGGGAGCTGTGGACTCTCCCAGTCAGAAGAAAAGAAAATTATCAGGTAAGTATAATTTAAGTTTTTCTTCTTAAACGGGGAGAGTTCACAGCTGCATTCATTAGTTTTGGGAAAACAATACCCAAGCTATAGAGGACACTGAATGCAAAATGGGCAGGTACAAGAGGCGGCCCATTCTGAAGGCACCACAGCCTGAAATTACCCAAACACCAGACAAACAAACTGCTTCACCAGAAGCAGAAGGAACAAAAAATAGAAAGGACCAAGTAACTGCCCATCAATTAAAACCAGCAAGGCCCTTGCAAACGACCGTTTAGATCACTAGACTCAACCGAGCACAAAGGTCTCTGAGGAGACAAAGTCCCGCAGACTCCAAGCCCACACTTTAACTCATATAAGAGAGTCAAAAAGGACCACCATACAAACAACTAGGGCAAAAAAGAACCTCAAGTATAGCTCCAAGAGCGCAAACCAAGGTTGCAACAGGCGAAAGCCGCATAGAGAATGAACCCTACCGACCAAGAAGAGTGAAGGGAGGAAAAAACCCAGATCCCTAACTGCATGGAGACCAAGGGACAAAATAAAAACAACAACCAAAAAAGTTTAATCTAAGCCTGAAAGAAAAAGCCATCATAAATAAACTACAGAATAATAAAGATATAACTATAAAATCTGCAGATAAGGGCGGCGGTATAGTCGTGATGGACACCGCAAAATATCTCATTGAAGCCCATAGACTCTTAGACAATACTACAACATATAAAAAATTGGATCTCAATCCCACAAATAAATATGTACAAACACTGAATAAATTGTTGGTAGAGGGTAAAAGATCAGGTATATTAAATGAAAAAGAATTCCAATTTCTAACTCCTCAAAATCCACGAATACCGATCTTTTACTTTCTACCAAAAATTCACAAGAGCCTAATCGATCCCCCTGGTAGGCCCATCAGATCAGGGATTGACTCTATCTCCTCCAATCTCTCAAGATATGTAGATGGCTATCTGCAAAAATATGTAACAAACTTAAGTTCCTATTTGAGGGACTCTACCCAAGTACTTAACATCTTAAATACTTTCCAATGGGAAGATGATATGTATTTAGCCACTTGTGACGTAACGTCACTGTACACAGTGATAGACCACAAAAAGGGAATGGAGGCAATTAACCACTATCTCACAAAAGACACAGATATTCCAGAAATACATAAGGAATTTATTTTGAATAGCATCAAATTTATTCTAGAGAACAATTATTTCTCCTTTAATAACAAGTTTTATCTCCAAATAGAAGGAACAGCCATGGGTACAAGGTTTGCACCTAGCTACGCCAATCTTTTTATGGGTCTCTGGGAAGAAAATTTCTTCGACCCGGCGGCTATGGTGCAAACCTTGTACTCTACAAAAGGTACATTGATGACCTTATAATAATTTGGAAAGGGCAAAAAACCGATTTAATCCAAATGTTTGAAAAAATGAACCAAAATAATCTAGGTTTGCATTTTACACATAATCAAAGCAAAGAGACAATCACCTTCCTGGATTTGGAAATTATGGCACTGGGCAACAAGATAGAGACAAAAACATATTTCAAACAAGTTGATTGTAACAATTATCTGCATGCCAAAAGTTGTCATCTGGACGCCTGGAAAGACAACATACCAATAGGACAGTGTCTAAGAGTCCGAAAAAACTGCTCTAGGTTGGCAGATTTTGAAGACCAGGCAGGAACACTAATTGAAAGATTTAACTCAAGAGGTTATAACACAATACATACCAAAAAAGCATTAGAAAGGGCTAAAAGTACCAATAGGGAATCATTGCTAGTATACAAAGAAAAAACAAATACAGACGAAAATGTAATAAAAATTCCTTTCATAACTGATTACCACGTTGACCATAATGTGGTGAAAAAAATTATAAAAAGGCACTGGCATCTCATTAAGGAAGATAACATTTTGGGAGAAAAAGTAGCAGACAACCCCAGTTTTGTTTTCAAAAAAGCAAGTAATCTAAAATCAGCCCTTGCACCCAGTGAACTAAAAAAAAACAAGAATAAAAAATTAATACAAAAAGATCTTCATGGACAGAAGCTAACAGGTTTCTTTCCATGTTACTCGTGTAAGTCATGTAAACACAGCAATAAATCCAACATGATTCAGATAGGTCCTAATAACACCATACTAATTAAAGAACTCATAAGATGCTCACATAAAGGCATCATTTATGTCCTAAAATGCACCTGCAATCTTTTTTATTTTGGAGAAACTAAGAGAACTCTGAGAGATAGAATCAGGGAACATCTCAATAATATAGAGAATGGAATAGAGGACACACATCTTTATAAACATTTCAAAACCATGCATAAGGGCAATACAAAAGATCTATCTTATTGGGGTATATACAAAGTAGAAAAACACTGGAGAGGTGGGGATATACAGAAAAAACTGCTTCTAAAAGAGGCAGAGTATATCTTTAAATTTGACACACTATTCCCCAAAGGTCTAAATTCAGAACTGGACATCTCACCATTTCTTCTCGATTAGGGAATATATATTCTTTATGCATGCTAAATACAATAATCTAATTTCCCCATAACCTGTATCCTTTATGCTTTTAGATTTATTTTGAAGACATTTGGTCTTTATTGGTCTTATTACAAAGAAAAATGTTTTATGGTTCTTTTAGAATCAGATATTTAAATATGTTTGGTATATATGACTAGCAGATTTATGATCAACAATATAATGGAGCAATGTATTAGGAGCAAGTGCAAATAAATTATACCACCTTAAGTATGGGATTACCATGAACCAATGGGATTCAGGATACACCTATTAAAGAGAGGAGTCAAACAGTCCAAATCATTCTTGATAAAGCTCCTGGAGGGAGTGAAACGCGTAGAAGTTAAAGACTGTATTCTTGACTCCACTATTCTTTTAGCTGATTGAACCAACCCAGGTTGACTGTCATCAAAGGACATTAAGGAGAAACTTCATCGGAACCTGCGTGCTAACAGCACTAAGTGCAGGTGAATTTACTTTCAACAGATACTCCTTTGCTGATCGGTGCCTAAACAAGTACAAGTATCAGATACAAGAAGAATTGTGAATACCTAATATTGGATGCAAAAAGGTATTTTGGATACTAACAACTGTCTAAGCAGTGATTGGCAGACGCAAGACAAGCCCCCACACATCGGGTGTGACGTCAGACGCCAACAACACGAGGACACTGCCAGAAGAACTGAGCCGCAGGACGCACAGGATACCCTGCTGTTACTCAAGCTTACTATAAGGTACCATCTGCATGAAAGATTGCGAACTGCAATCCTAAACTATCAGCAGTATAAGATTACTGGACATTTCTCTTGGTTCATACATATGGACATGTCAATTAGTTCGCTAAGAATACAGATATAAAGGATGGATTTAATCCGAGTTAGAGCAATAACCCTATATAATTTTCCCCTTATGCACAGCTCCTCTGTAAGCTCCATTCTATATATACTCTTTGCATAAAATATAGTCTTTGCAAAAGTTTTATCAAGCCGGTATTTGTATTTTAAAGAGATATCTATGTGTAATTTCATGAACACTTAATAACTCATGAGAAATCTTGGCTAATTGCTTAGTCACACCCCAATAGAATTTTCTCTGTGACTAAACTATTAAGCAGTAACCTAAATTTCTCATGAAGTACTAATCAGTACCATTTTTACTTGTTTTTATGCTAATTCTCATTATTGTTTTGAATTGAATTGTACTAGAGACGTCTCTATATAATCTTTCTAATCGTATTGTAACCAAATAAATTACCTGTTTTTTAGAAACTCTTCTGATCTGATTTCATTAACATGTATCACGAATATCTATCACTGATAATATAAATATTTCACATAAGTATCTTCAGCTATTAGCGCCCTTACAAGACCTCTCCTTTTTTCACAAAATAAAAACGCCCCAACACAAGAAAACTGGAGGAACAAAGGTAGACCCCCCCTCCCTTACAAAGAGTGCAGGATGGAGTGACCGAGGGATAAAAATCACCCACAGGAGCTGCTAAAAAATAGCACCATAACATCTTATTATGCTCTAGATGAAGCCACAGGCTTCCCTTAAGAGGTCTAAGCGGACACAACCCACCAACACTAGCTAATCAAAGACTAGTAAACTGCAGTAGGACTCTCACAGAGGAAAAACTCCAAACGGACCCAGGCAAACGGACCCAGCACCAAGACTGGCAATGTCCGAAAGGACAAGGGAATTAAAAATTCCCCGAACCACCAAGACCCTCAGGAAGGATAAGGATGGGACCCAGACCCCCTAAGGAAAAGATTGGGTCCAGACACCAGACCCAGCTCCCTTCCCTATACTGAAAACAGAAATGGCATGACACCAGAAATCCAGCCCTTCACATGGCATCCTGCCCATGAGGGGAAACACAAACCTAACAGCTCACCCGCCCACAGGCATGGTGCGTAAAGCTGTAGACGGACAGCAAAAGGTCAATACCGATTGCCCTCCGGTTACTACAGCCGGCCCAGTAGAGATTTTCCAAATCTCCGTTAAGAGAGAGAAAAACCGCCAGAAGGGACATGAGGACGTTCCGGAAATGGAAAAACTGGGCTGTCAAGATCCAACCTAAGGGATCTGGACAGAGAAAACCCAAAATGTCCAGTCAAAGATAAGAACAGGTCAAGAAAACCAGACACCCAGAGCCAGCTTCAAAACTAATAACCCCTGAGGAACCAACGGTTAATCCTATCTGGAGAAGATCTTGCACCACTGTTGATGCAATCACAAACACCCACTAAGTCTAAAGACTAAGGTAAACTTACAAGAGAACAGAGCACAAAACCTAGAAAATCTAGATTGAAAAGATAAATAGTCTCCAAATATCCACTCGGGATCAACCTCCCGGAACCCCCTACAGCTTGAGGAATGTACGATAAACGAGCATCCCAAACTCCTTGCGAGCGACAGCTCAAAATGAAATGCCTAAGCAGGGGCAACCGCAGGAAAAAAGAGACAACACAATCTCCAGAGCTCCAAAATTATGGGAGCAGACGAAATACCGAAATACCGTAGGGGGAAGAAAAAAGGCCAAAAAGCCAGAGCTTCCAGAAATAGATGACCAGAAAACCAGACCAAAGAAAAGGGAAAAAAAAACCTTTAAGAAAGAGATATTGTCACCAAGGATTCCAAAAGGACAATCCAAGAAAAAATACCAATAGAGGAGACGAGTGATCGCCACCTAAACCTGGTAACACAGATTTCCAAGGAGTCATCTGAACTTCCAACCCTATTGGGAAGTAGAAAATGCTAGCCTTAGCAGGATCCGAGCTCGGTAACCCAGCCAGCCATCAGGAATAGGAAATTGAGGACTGAGCACAATACCCTCTGATGCCCAACCCAAAGGAATAAACGAGGACCAGCCTGACGTCTAGGAACGAAAGGCCTCCTATAACATACAAACCAGGAAAGCGAACTCTTCACCAGAGTAAGCAACTCAGCACCCTAACAGGGCCAGCCGGTTACAATAGGTACCATGTGGTTGATACAGACCTCATCGGACAGAAAAACTAGTGCCCGACCAGGACCAGCCTAAAACATAGGGTACCCTAGAACTGTCCAAGGCAACAGAAAAGTTGAAGCCCTAGTAGGGAAAGACAAAATAAACGATAGACATAACAATATCCTAACACTATTTATTTAACTTCCACGGAAGTGCCAAAGCGACCACAAAATCGCTAGTATCAAATCCCAGAGAATTTTTTTTTTCCAAAAGGAAAAACTATAACAGACATGAGCTTTTACAAAAGGAAATAAAATACATCCTAACCGTATCAAAGTAAATGGGGGCAGTACCCGCAGGTGAACGCTCAAGAAGAATGGACACACTAACAGGACCAGCCGGTCAGAGAACCAATTCTTCCAAAGCTCAGGACTGGAATAAGATACCTCAAAAATGAAAAAATGCAGACGACAAGGATATTGACTTCATCCCCCCTCGTTTAACCCTGCTTGCCGTCAGGAATGGAAGACCGAGGATCCATCGACCCATTAGGACTGGGATCCTAAAGCACTGCCCAAACATGCCTCAGCAGGACATGAAGGCATGTCAGTTTATAATGAAAGGCAAGACTTACCTCCGCTGGGGCAACTGATGACCCTGGCTCCGAGGGTTGGACCCCCTGAAGCCTCAGAGGAAACCGCTTCCCCAGAGGGCTGATCTGATCCCAACAATTGCACGTCTGACGAGCCCTGGTTAACGGAACACGGTGGAAGATGTAAATGCACCAACGCCATAGATATGGCCATGCGGAACCGTATCATAACTTCTGGAGGAAGAGAAGGGGTAACGGCATTTGGGACACCTGCTTGAGTAGCAAGAGAAGGCTCTAGGGCGCGCGCCTCACGGGATATGGGATCCTTAGGGGCGGGTGGCTCAGCGGGCTCTAAGTTCTCCGATTCGTGAGAAAAGAGTACTCTAAAGTGGTATTCGGAACATAACTGATGGGCATGGATTACCCGGGCTATTTCATAATCTTCGCAAGAAGAAGAATCTGAATCAGACATCTATCTCCAAAAAAAAAAAAAAAACAGAATCCTCCATAACTTGGCTGGGGCACTCACCACCTCCTATGACCCAAAAAACTAGCGAAACAGACGCACTCCGTCGCTACCCGGTCAGGAATATGGAAATGGAGAACAGAAAACGTGACCACGCCCGGTCCCAAGGTGCACCTTGCAGGCCAAAGAAAAGTGCGCCAGTCCACGAGGACCGCACAGCCTGACAATAAGGCCAGTATGTTCCGAAATAGCCACGAGCCCAAGCATCACTACACATTTGCAGACAGAATCACATAAGAAACATGATTAAAGTCCACCCTGTTCAATAACCCCCCTCAGGAGATATTAACTCTTGATTACATAAAGATAAAAGGAGTCCCACTGAGACCCTGACTCTTCTTTTACATTACATTCTCATATTGAAAGTAAAATGAAACGATCTTAACAGAATCTACGCCGTGGAACAGGAACACAGCCCTTCAAGTGTGACAGATAGTAGCATCGCTTCTGACATGGACTTTAATGAAGAAAGCAGGCAGCAAAACTTGTCAACACTGATTGCCTATGGAGCTGTTAATATGAGTCGGGATGGTTTCGCACAAAGACTCTTACTGCATTTCCGGACTAAGACTTTCATCCAAGCTCTCACTGAGAGGCTGACAGGACTACTTAAAATTCCAGTCCCATTCCGAAGCGTACTACCCTCCATAAGAGACTTATTGAATCTTCTGACACTTCTCTGCCAACCTCCTGTGACGAAAGGCAAATAATGACTGGGGGATGAGGGAAGTGGGGGAGGTATTTAAGCCTTTGGCTGGGATGTCTTTGCCTCCTCCTGGTGGCCAGGTTCTGTATTTCCCAAAAGTAATGAATGCAGCTGTGGACTTTCCCAATTTAAGAAGAAAACCATCCTTCCTCCTACCTCCTCTCAAACTCCATCAGTCATCCAATGAAACTCAACACTCCCCTTTTTCCAAACGCCATCAGTCATCTACAAAAACTAAATGCTCCCTCTTCACTAACTCCATCCTACTTCATGCATCAGACATCAGGTATCAGGAGTAAGGCATCACCCACTGGGAGTCAGTTATCAATATTCAGGTATCAAGTGTTAGGCATCAGTTGTTAGAAATCAGATGTCAGGAATCAGTGGTCAGGAATTAGGTATCAAGTGTCAGACCTCAGGTATCAGGAGTAAGGCATCACAAACTGGGAGTCAGTTAACAATATTCAGTTATCAATATTCAGGTATCAAGTGTTAGGAGCAAGGCATCAAGTGTCAGGCATCAGTTGTTAGAAGTCAGATGTCAGGTATCAGTGGTCAGGAATTAGGTATCAAGTGTCAGACCTCAGGTATCAGGAGTAAGGCATCACAAACTGGGAGTCAGTTAACAATATTCAGTTATCAATATTCAGGTATCAAGTGTTAGGAGCAAGGCATCAAGTGTCAGGCATCAGTTGTTAGAAGTCAGATGTCAGGTATCAGTGGTCAGGAATTAGGTATCAAGTGTCAGACATCAGGTTTCAGAAGTCAGACATCACAGGCGCGATCACATATGTTGCATAATTTTCAGCACAACTGCTGAAACCCACGTCGGCCATAAGATCACCTTGCACTTCGGGTGAATCACATAACACACGTCGCCATATGATATACTGGAGTAAGTAGGTCAAACTGGCGAGGTTCAGAAATATGCGCAACTACACTTTCTGGTGTTGCCGGTAATTTACGCCAATATATTGCATGCGTACGTTAAAAATAAAGAGTTTTCTTTTATGTTGATTGTGCCTCTTCAAACGCTCCCTCTCACGTCTCATGGTGGGTAATCAGGGTGTCTGTCAGGTGTTTTAAGGCTGCAGGCGAGAATTTGTGCTGTTTGTGATTGGTTTAAAACACTTGCAGAGGGCAGATACTAGTTTGATTAATTAAGTGGCCAGGAAAGGTTTAACTGTTTGAGATGTGCGGCTGAAATGTATGTGCATGCGTTAGGTGTTTGTTAAGCCTTCCAGGGACTTACGCTTCTTTTTTACTGTGCGCAATGGTTGTTGTGCCTGCCTATGTGTGGCGAGCTGAAAATGGAGTAAAACATATCCATTCTGCGTGCGTAAGTCCATGCACTGCTTTTGTGATACCGACTGCAGACGCCAGTTCTATGTTAGTGTAAGGGAGTAAAAAATGTGCACGCTGTGAAAAATCTACACGCATAACTTGTCTGCTGCGCCAGGTTTGTGATAGTGTGAATTGAGAAAAAATGGTGATGCTGTTTTTTGCGCACATTGCCAAGTATGTGATCTAGGTCCAAGTGAAGGATATCAGAAGTAAATTATCAAACATCAGAAGATGGACATTAAAAGTCAATTGTCAGGAAACAGAAATCAGGTGTCATAGATTAGGCATCGGGTGTCAGACATATGTCAGGCACGAGACATCAGAAGTCAGGTGTCAGACATGAGGAATCAGATGTCAGGTGTCAGGAGACTAACATTAGGTATCAGCCGTTAGCCACCAGGTGTCAGACATTATGTGTCAGTCATGAGACATCAGATGTCAGAAGTGAGATATCAGACATTAGGCATCAGGAATCAGAAGTGCAGTGTCAGCAGTTAGACATCAGGTGTCAGCAGTTAGACATCAGGTGTCAGCAGTTAGACATCAGGTGTCAGCAGTTAGACATCAGGTGTCAGCAGTTAGACATCAGGTGTCAGCAGTTAGACATCAGCTGTAAGCATTTATCATACATCCCCACACAACCCATCAAATATCAAAACCATACTTTTATATTTATGAAATATCCCTGATTATAGTTTGCTTTATATCTACCATATATCTGTTTGTACTATAATACCAAATAGGTAGTCTATGTGACTATGTCACCCAAATGGGGTGTAGTTACCTTCTTTCCCACCTCTTTTTCAGATGCTTCAAAAAAAGCATTAATATAAACCCATATATAAATGTTGCCATTTGTGCATTATACCTGTGTTTATAGAACTGCAGAATAATGATTATAATAATATATAAACTCCTGAACATCATATACGAGTTTCTAAAGCAGTGATGCACTACTGGGAGCTAGCTGAACACATATGGTGAACCAATGATAAAATGCATCAAACAGCATCTAGCTCCCAGTAGTGCATCGCTAGTGCTGAAGATATGTACATATGCTTTTCACAAAGGATACCAAAAGAAATATATTTGATATCATAAGTATACATTATAAATTATTATAAATATCTATACTATAATAGGGTTTGTAATGCGTTTGTCGGTGTCGGCAGTTGCTCATGCATCCTCAAAGGAATGTTGGCTGCGCGAGGCAGCCATAAGAATGTTGGCTGCGCACGCAGCCAAAATAATCCACATGGATGCAGCAAAGCTGCATCCCGGTGGATTCCGAAAATGGCAGGGTGGTGAAAGAATCCAGCCCACAAGAAATAATTAAAAAACACGTAACTGGCCGCACAAAGTATAACAAAAAAAAAACCTAACCTCCCGCATGAAGTACCCTGAGACTGCATACCCCACATCGCAAAATTATAAAGTAATTAACCACTAATCCGCAAATAATATCATTAAAATATTAATTCCTTAACCACCAACCCCCCACATCGCAATAAACCTAATTAACCTATTAACCCCTAAACCGACAAACCCCTACATCGCAATAAACCTAATTAACCCATAAACCGACAAACCCCCACATAGCAATAAACCTAATTAACCTATTAACTCCTAAACCGACAAACCCCCACAATGCAAATAACTAATTTAATTACTAAGCCCCCTAACCTAACACCTCCTAAATTAACCCCAATACTAAGTTGCACTTAAATAAAACTTAACATTATGTTACCAAATTTTTTTTATCTAAAATGACAAAAAAAATTAAACCTATCCTCTATGAAAATAAACAGTTAAAACCAATCACCCACCCACCAAACCGCCCAAAGTAAAACAAAAAAAAAATAACACTAAAAACCCCCTAAAATTAAGGGGCATTTGTATGGGCATTGCTCTTAAAAGGGCAATCAGCTCTTGTACTGCCCTTAAAAGGGCAATCAGCTCTTTTCCAGCCCATTAAATCCCTAATCTTAAAAATAAAAAAAATAAAAATAAGCCCCAAATAGGTACTCACCATTCCTGAAGTCCGGCAGAGAAGGTCTTTTTCCAGACGGCTCCATCTTCTTCTATCTTCATCCAGAGCGAATGCGGCGTGGAGCGGAGGTGTGGAGCTGGCTTCCCCGATGCGTGGATCCTCAGCGGCGGTCCTCGGCAATGTGGAGGCTCCTCTTCATGTGATCATCTGTCGCACACTGAAGATTGAATGCAAGGTACCCCATGTTTATTGGAGTACCTTGCATTCCTATTGGATGAAATTTTGAAATCAGCCAATAGGATGAGAGCTATTGAAATCTTATTGGCTGATTTGAACAGCCAATAGGATTTCAGTAGCTCTAATCCTATTGGCTGATTTCAAAATTTCAGCCATTAGGAATCCAAGGTACCCCAAATTGATTGCGGTACCTTGAATTCCATTTTCAGGGTACGACAGACATCGGATATAGATGAGTCTCCATGCTGCCGAGGAATACTGCCGCCGTTGAGGGCCGCCGCTGAGGATCCATTCATCGAGGAAGACAGCTCCGCACCTCATTACGGATAAAAATAGAAGATGATGGATCTGCCAGGAAGAAGACCTTCTACGCCGGACTTCAGGAATGCAGAGTACCTATTTGGGGCTTAGTCTTAGGCTTTTTTTTTTAGATTAGGGTTGTTTGGGCTGGAAAAGAGCAGAATGCCCTTGTAAGGGCAATGCCCATACAAATGCCCTGGTGTGTGGGGGCTTTTACTATTAGGGGGTAATTGGTAATTGGTAAAAGAGCTGTTTAACTTAGGGCAATGCCCTACAAAAGCCCATTTAAGGGCTATTGGTAGTTTAATATTAGATTAGGGGGTGTTTTATTTTTGGGGGATTTTTTATAGGGATATTAGTTTAGGTTTGCCTTTCTTATTTTGGATAGCTTTGTTTATTTTTTTCTGTGAATTTACATTTTTTATTTTGCGTAATTTTAGCTTTGGGGATTGTAGTTTTTTTTCCTCTGGGCAGGCTTATCGCCTAGTATATAATAAATTTGTAGTCATTTTTCATTTCTTACCTTTATCATTTTCTGTTCTCTGCTCGTACATCTTTCTAATGCTCGTCCTCCTCCGAAGCTCTCGAGCAAATGCTGCCGGGTCATCCCAGGGTATACTGCAGTCTTTTGCCAGCATTGCCGATGTTCGCTCCAGGTCCCCAAACTCATCAAAGCAAGTCAAGTCCAGACTTTCAAATGTGAACACCTTGAAGGCTCTTAAAACTTCTTCCCAGGTCAGGTGATCTGTACAATAATCATACAGATCGGACTGAAATTAATTGTGCAAAACACCAAAAACAGGTACCTAACTGACATGTGTAGCTTTTTCTGCAACATACCCAGATAAACTGACCCGAAACAGATACCTAACTTACATGTGTATCTTTGTATGCAACATACCCAGATAAACTGACCAAAAACAGGTACCAAATTCATATGTGTAGCTTTTTATGCAACATACCCAGATAAACTGACCCAAAACAGGTACCTAATTTACATGTGTAGCTTTTTATGCAACATACCCAGATAAACTGACCCAAAACAGGTACCTAATTTACATGTGTAGCCTTTTGTACAAAATACCCAGATAAACTGACCAAAAACAGGTACCGAACTCACATGTGTAGCTTTTTATGCAACATACCCAGATAAACTGACCCAAAACAGATATCTAACTTACATGTGTAGCTTTTTCTGCAACATACCCAGATAAACTGACCCGAAACAGATACCTAACTTACATGTGTATCTTTGTATGCAACATACCCAGATAAACTGACCAAAAACAGGTACCAAATTCATATGTGTAGCTTTTTATGCAACATACCCAGATAAACTGACCCGAAACAGATACCTAACTTACATGTGTATCTTTGTATGCAACATACCCAGATAAACTGACCAAAAACAGGTACCAAATTCATATGTGTAGCTTTTTATGCAACATACCCAGATAAACTGACCCAAAACAGGTACCTAATTTACATGTGTAGCTTTTTATGCAACATACCCAGATAAACTGACCCAAAACAGGTACCTAATTTACATGTGTAGCTTTTTGTACAAAATACCCAGATAAACTGACCAAAAACAGGTACCGAACTCACATGTGTAGCTTTTTATGCAACATACCCAGATAAACTGACCCAAAACAGATATCTAACTTACATGTGTAGCTTTTTATGCAACATACCCAGATAAACTGACCCACAACAGGTACCTAACTCACATGTGTAGTTTTTTATGCAAAATACCCAGATAAACTGACCCAAAACAAATACCTAACTCACATGTGTAGCTTTCTGTACAAAATACCCAGATAGACCGTTCCAAAACAGGTACCTAACTCACATGTGTAGCTTTTTGTAAAAAATACCCAGATAAACTGACCCAAAACAGGTACCAAGATTTTTGTACAAAATTGATACATACAGAAACACATACACACATAGACAATACATATACACACTGACAGATACATACAGAAACACAAACACATACATACATATAGACACATACACACGTAGGCTATACATATACACACTGACAGATACATACATGCACCAAGCTACCAGCAGATACTGGGGCCTATTTATCAAATGTCTGTCCAACATGATCAGATCAGCGGATCATGTACGACAGACATCGCTGAATGAGGACAGCAATACGCTCTCCGCATTCAGCATTGCACCAGCAGTTCTTGTGAACTTATGGTGCAATGCCGCCCCCTGCAGATTCACGGCCAATCGGCCGCTAGATTGGGGGTGTCAATCGATCTCTGTCCGCCTCCTCAGAGCAGGTGGACAGGTTATGGAGCATCAGTCTTTAGACCGATTCATAACGGGGCTTCAAGCTGCATACAGAGCTTAATAAATATGCCCCACTGAGTAGATCCAGTTCTGTGCAGGAACACACATACATCTATGGTACCCAGTTTTGTGCAGGAACACGCATACATCTATGGTACCCAGTTCTGTGCAGGAATACACATACATCTATGCCGCACACTGCCAGCAGATACTGAGTGGACCAAGTCCTGGGCAGGAACACACATACATCTATGCACCATGCAGCCAGCAGATACACAACACAATGGCACCAAAGTTTAATAGTTAATTTGCTATTAGTGTTTAACCCAGATTTGAATACAAACCAACAGCACAATGTATTTAATTGCACATCTTCATTTCAATACACCAAAGAAATAGATAAGAAAATGAATAACTACAAAAACAACTCTTTTTACTTATTTGTGACTTTAAATATATATTGAAAGTAGCCAGAAAATAATTTTATCTATTGTTTTATGCGTTTGTTTTCTGTGTTTCCCAAACACTGATTTAGATTAAAGAAAACCGTTTGTGAAACTAATATCTTGTGAAAAAAACCTGCAGCAACATTGCAGATTTCTATCCGCTCATCTCCACAGTAGCCAGTTGCAAGCAGCCTTGCTAAATTTACAATTTTGTAAATAAATCATTAAAAACAGAATTTATGCTTACCTGATAAATTACTTTCTCCAACGGTGTGTCCGGTCCACGGCATCATCCTTACTTGTGGGAATATCTCTTCCCCAACAGGAAATGGCAAAGAGTCCCAGCAAAGCTGGCCATATAGTCCCTCCTAGGCTCCGCCCACCCCAGTCATTCGACCGACGGACAGGAGGAAAAAATAGGAGAAACCATATGGTGTCGTGGTGACTGTAGTTAGAGAAAATAATTCATCGGACCTGATTAAAAAACCAGGGCGGGCCGTGGACCGGACACACCGTTGGAGAAAGTAATTTATCAGGTAAGCATAAATTCTGTTTTCTCCAACATTGGTGTGTCCGGTCCACGGCGTCAACCTTACTTGTGGGAACCAATACCAAAGCTTTAGGACACGGATGAAGGGAGGAAGCAAATCAGGTCACCTAAACGGAAGGCACCACGGCTTGCAAAACCTTTCTCCCAAAAATAGCCTCAGAAGAAGCAAAAGTATCAAATTTGTAAAATTTGGCAAAAGTGTGCAGTGAAGACCAAGTCGCTGCCTTACATATCTGATCAACAGAAGCCTCGTTCTTGAAGGCCCATGTGGAAGCTACAGCCCTCGTGAAGTGAGCTGTGATTCTTTCAGGAGGCTGCCGTCCGGCAGTCTCATAAGCCAATCGGATGATGCTTTTAAGCCAAAAAGAAAGAGAGGTAGAAGTTGCTTTTTGACCTCTCCTTTTACCAGAATAGACGACAAACAGAGAAGAAGTTTGTCTGAAGTCTTTCATAGCTTCTAAGTAGAATTTTAGAGCACGGACTACATCTAAATTGTGTAGCAAACGTTCCTTCTTTGAAACTGGATTCGGACACAAAGAAGGTACAACTATCTCCTGATTAATATTTTTGTTGGAAACAACCTTTGGTAGAAAACCAGGCTTAGTACGCAAAACAACCTTATCTGAATGGAACACCAGATAGGGTGGAGTACATTGTAGAGCAGATAACTCAGAAACTCTTCTAGCAGAAGAAATAGCAACCAAAAACAAAACTTTCCAAGATAACAACTTAATATCTAAGGAATGTAAAGGTTCAATTGGAACCCCTTGAAGAACTGAAAGAACTAGATTTAAACTCCAGGGAGGAGTCAAAGGTCTGTAAACAGGCTTGATCAGAACCAAAGCCTGAACAAATGCTTGAACATCTGGCAAAACTGCCAGTCGTTTGTGCAGTAGGACAGATAAAGCAGAAATCTGTCCCTTTAGAGAACTTGCAGATAATCCTTTATCCAAACCTTCTTGTAGAAAGGAAAGAATCCTAGGAATCTTTATCTTATTCCATGGAAATCCCTTGGATTCACACCAGCAGATATATCTTTTCCATATTTTATGGTAAATCTTTCTAGTCCGGTTTTCTGGCTTGAACCAGAGTATCTATCACGGAATCTGAAAATCCACGCTTTGATAGAATCAAGCGTTCAATCTCCAAGCCGTCAGCTGGAGGGAGACCAGATTTGGATGTTCGAATGGACCCTGAACAAGAAGGTCCTGTCTCAAAGGTAGCTTCCATGGTGGAACCGATAACATATTCACCAGCTCTGCATACCAAGTCCTGCGTGGCCATGCAGGAGCTATCAAGATCACCGAGGCCCTCTCCTGTTTGATCCTGGCTACCAGCCTGGGAATGAGAGGAAACGGTGGAAACACATAAGCTAGGTTGAAGGTCCAAGGCGCTACTAGTGCATCCACTAGAGTCGCCTTGGGATCCCTGGATCTGGACCCGTAGCAAGGAACCTTGAAGTTCTGACGGGACGCCATCAGATCCATATCTGGAATGCCCCATAGTTGCGTCAACTGGGCAAAAATCTTCGGGTGGAGTTCCCACTTCCCCGGATGGAATGTCTGACGACTCAAATAATCCGCTTCCCAGTTTTCCACACCTGGAATGTGGATCGCAGATAGGTGGCAGGAGTGATTCTCCGCCCATTGTATTATTTTGGTCACTTCCTTCATCGCCAGGGAACTCCTTGTTCCCCCCTGATGATTGAGATACGCAACAGTCGTCATGTTGTCTGATTGGAATCTTATGAATCTGGCCTTTGCTAGCTGAGGCCAAGCCTTGAGAGCATTGAATATCGCTCTTAGTTCCAGAATGTTTATCGGGAGAAGAGACTTCCCGAGACCACAGTCCCTGAGCTTTCAGGGATTCCCAGACCGCGCCCCAGCCCACTAGGCTGGCGTCGGTCGTGACGATGACCCACTCTGGACTGCGGAAGCTCATTCCCTGGGATAGGTGATCCTGGGTTAGCCACCAACGGAGTGAGTCTCTGGTCTTCTGATCTACTTGAATCACCGGAGACAAGTCTGTATAATCCCCATTCCACTGTTTCAGCATGCACAGTTGTAATGGTCTTAGATGAATTAGTGCAAAAGGAACTATGTCCATTGCTGCAACCATCAATCCTACTACTTCCATGCACTGAGCTACGGAAGGACGAGGAATATAATGAAGAGCTTGACAAGCGTTTAGAAGTTTTGACTTTCTGACATCTGTCAAGAAAATCCTCATTTCTAAGGAATCTATTATTGTTCCCAAGAAGGGAACTCTTGTCGACGGAGACAGGGAACTTTTTTCTATGTTCACCTTCCATCCGTGAGATCTGAGAAAGGCCAGAACGATGTCTGAGTGAGCCTTCGCCTTTGAAAGAGACGACGCTTGTACTAGAATGTCGTCCAAGTACGGTACTACTGCAATGCCCCTTGGTCTTAGAACCGCTAGAAGGGATCCGAGTACCTTTGTGAAAATCCTTGGAGCAGTGGCTAACCCGAATGGGAGAGCCACAAACTGGTAATGTTTGTCCAGAAAGGCGAACCTTAGGAACTGATAATGTTCCTTGTGGATAGGGATATGTAGATATGCATCCTTTAGATCCACGGTAGTCATAAATTGACCTTCCTGAATTGTGGGTAGAATCGTTCGAATGGTTTCCATCTTGAACGATGGTACTCTGAGAAATTTGTTTAGGATCTTTAGATCCAGGATTGGTCTGAAAGTTCCCTCTTTTTTGGGAACCACAAACAGATTTGAGTAAAATCCCATTCCTTGTTCCGCCGTTGGAACTGGGTGTATCACTTCCATCTTTAACAGGTCTTCTACACAATGTAAGAATGCCTGTCTCTTTATTTGGTTTGAGGATAAGTGAGACATGTGGAACCTTCCCCTTGGGGGTAGTTCCTTGAATTCCAGAAGATAGCCCTGAGAAACTATTTCTAGCGTCCAGGGATCCTGAACATCTCTTGCCCAAGCCTGAGCAAAGAGAGAGAGTCTGCCCCCCACTAGATCCGGTCCCGGATCGGGGGCTACTCCTTCATGCTGTTTTGTTAGCAGCGGCAGGCTTCTTGGTCTGCTTACCCTTGTTCCAGCCTTGCATCGGTTTCCAGGCTGGTTTGGTCTGTGAGGTATTACCCTCTTGTTTAGAGGATGCAGAATTAGAGCCCGGTCCGTTCCTGAAATTACGAAAGGAACAAAAATTAGACTTATTCTTGGCTTTGAAAGGCCTATCTTGTGGGAGGGCGTGGCCCTTTCCCCCAGTGATGTCTGAGATAATCTCTTTCAATTCTGGCCCGAATAGAGTTTTACCCTTGAAGGGGATATTGAGCAATTTTGTCTTGGATGATACATCCGCTGACCAAGACTTTAGCCAAAGCGCTCTGCGCGCCACAATTGCAAACCCTGAATTTTTTGCCGCTAATCTAGCTATTTGCAAAGCGGCATCTAAAATAAAAGAGTTAGCCAACTTAAGTGCGTGAACTCTGTCCATAACCTCCTCATATGGAGTCTCTCTACTGAGCGACTTTTCTAGTTCCTCGAACCAGAACCACGCTGCTGTAGTGACAGGAACAATGCACGAAATGGGTTGAAGAAGGTAACCTTGCTGTATAAAAATCTTTTTAAGCAAACCCTCCAATTTTTTATCCATAGGATCTTTGAAAGCACAATTATCCTCGATAGGAATAGTAGTGCGCTTGTTTAGAGTAGAAACTGCCCCCTCGACCTTAGGGACTGTCTGCCATAAGTCCTTTCTGGGGTCGACCATAGGAAATAATTTCTTAAATATAGGAGGGGGAACAAAAGGTATGCCGGGCTTCTCCCATTCCTTATTCACTATGTCCGCCACCCGCTTGGGTATAGGAAAAGCATCGGGGTGCACCGGAACCTCTAGGAATTTTTCTGGAATGACCAGGTTGCCACAATCATCCAGAGTAGATAACACCTCCTTAAGCAGTGCGCGGAGATGTTCTAATTTAAATTTAAATGTCACAACATCAGGTTCAGCCTGTTGGGAAATTTTTCCTGAATCTGAAATTTCCCCATCTGACAAAACCTCCCTCATGGCCCCTTCAGATTGGTGTGAGGGTATGACAGAAAAATTATCATCAGCGCCCTCCTGCTCTTCAGTGTTTAAAACAGAGCAATCGCGCTTTCTCTGATATGCAGGCATTTTGGATAAAATATTTGCTATGGAGTTATCCATTACAGCCGTCAATTGTTGCATGGTAATAAGCATTGGCGCGCTAGAAGTACTAGGTGCCTCCTGCGTGGGCAAAACTGGTGTAGACACAGAAGGAGATGATGTAGAACCATGTCTACTCCCTTCATCTGATGAATCATCTTGGGCAACTTCATTATCTGTGACAGTACTGTCCTTACTTTGTTTGGACGCTTTAGCACAATTATCACATAATTTAGAAGGGGGAGACACATTGACTTTCATACATATAGAACATAGCTTATCTGAAGGCACAGACATGTTAAACAGGCTTAAACTTGTCAGTAAAACACAAAAACCGTTTTAAATCAAAACCTTACTGTCTCTTTAAATTTTAAACAGAGCACACTTTATTACTGAATATGTGAAAAAATATGAAGGAATTGTTCAAAATTTACCAAAATTTCACCACAGTGTCTTAAAGCATTAAAAGTATTGCACACCAACTTTCAGAGCTTTAACCCTTAAAATAACGAAACCGGAGCCGGTTACAGTTTTAACCCCTCTACAGTCCCAGCTACAGCCTTTGCTGCGACTCTACCAAACCCAGAGGGGAATACGATACCAAATGACGCCTTCTAGGAACTTTTCCAACTATTTTCAGGTCCTCACACATGCATCTGCATGTCTTGCTCTCAAAAACAATTGCGCAGTAATGGCGCGAAAATGAGGCTCAGCCTACAACTGGGAAGGCCCTTCCTGACTGGAAAAGGTGTCTAACATAGTGCCTGACGTTAAAAAACGTTCCCCAAGTTTATAAATGTGAAATACCAGCATAAACATGTATAAAATGCCCAAATAAAGCAATTGATTTTGCCCATAAAAGTGTCTACCAGTTTTATAGCCCATATTAAGCCCTTTATTCTGTTTGAGACTAAGAAAATGGCTTACCGATCCCCATGAGGGAAAAATGACAGCCTTCCAGCATTACACAGTCTTGTTAGAAATATGGCTAGTCATACCTTAAGCAGAAAAGTCTGCTAACTGTTTCCCCCAACTGAAGTTACTTCATCTCAACAGTCCTATGTGGAAACAGCAAAGGATTTTAGTTACTGTCTGCTAAAATCATCTTCCTCTCACAAACAGAAATCTTCATCCTTTTCTGTTTCAGAGTAAATAGTACATACCAGCACTATTTTAAAATAACAAACTCTTGATAGTAGAATAAAAAAAAACTACAACTAAACACCACATACTCTTAACCATCTCCGTGGAGATGTTGCCTGTTCAACGGCAAAGAGAATGACTGGGGTGGGCGGAGCCTAGGAGGGACTATATGGCCAGCTTTGCTGGGACTCTTTGCCATTTCCTGTTGGGGAAGAGATATTCCCACAAGTAAGGATGACGCCGTGGACCGGACACACCAATGTTGGAGAAATATACTGAATATAACATATATTGAAAATATACCAGATATGTGATTAAGCTTTTTTGAAGTACAAGTAGCATTGCACCAGAAGGATAGGTGTTAGTTGGAAGTTTGGCATCGTTTTATCAAGCTAAGCGCAGTGCCTTAGTATTTGAATGAATTAGCGAGTTCCACTGTGAAGGAAACCGTAATCATAAACAAAACGCCTACAAAACCTTACAGAACAAACAAATGAAAACTCCCACTATAGTTTACACTAACATGTTGCACATGCAATGAATGTTTTCCCACGTATCTGGCAGTTCTTGTTGAATGTGCGAGGTATCATGTATTGAGGACCTCAAAATACTATAGATGTTAAAGGGACAGTAAGCACCTTGTAATTACAAGACATTTCCTTTGTGCTGCTTTAGAACAACATATCAGCCAAGTGTTTTAAAAATAAATTAATATCATTTTTACTGAAATTATTTATCAATAACCAAACTCCAGCCACCATTTGCCTTATTTGGAGAAGCCAATCTGGACTTTAGCTGGCAGACAAAAAGGCTAGCTATAATGTTAGTATAGAGTGCATTGTTGTGCAGCTGATAAAGCCAATTAAGCATGCATATGTAGCAGGGTTAGCTTTTATAAGTCAGCAGGTGCATTTAAAGCTCTTACAATTGGTAATTGCAATGCTACGTCATTAAACACTACTAATCATTTTATATAAAAATCTCAAGGTATTTACTGCCTCTTTAACAATAGGAGCACCCACTATCTGCATTCTGGTAAATATATGTATGATCTCGCCTTTACAGACAGGTTCCTTGGTAATGTCACAGGTGTCATTATTCAGCAGGTAAATGAGCACTATTCACCATTAGTACAGTAATGCATGAGCTCGTGTATCTGCGCCAGTCTGCGGGCATCGCTCTCAGGGGACGGCTTCGGAAACTCCACAAGTCCCTTTAATGGAAGCTTTGCAAGCATCTCCTGCTCTATTGTCATCAGATCCAACGTCTTTGGCACCTGAAACAACAGAACAGAATCATGTGGGTCACATTCACTTTATAAACGGAGAGAGCACTTACCTACTAATACCTACAGCTGGGGAAAAACCTAATACAACAATAGCAGCACTTTTTATACCTTTCTTCATTTTCAAATTAGTTTCAATCATTTTCTTGAACAAGTAAATAAACTAAAATTGCTTAAGTTCAGTAATATATATATATACAAATATAATCTGCACCTCTAAAATGAAGGAAATCCAAAAAAGTAAAAATAAAAATAATGTTTATTATTAACAATTAAAAATACAAAAAAGCCATCAAATCAGTAGACAAAAACCACAGTCTGATGGAAAAGAGTGCTATATATAACAAAATGTAAGCTTACCTGATAAATGTATTTCTTCAAGATATGGTGAGTCCACGGGTTCATCTTAATTACTAATGGGAATATCACTCCTGGCCAGCAGGAGGAGGCAAAGAGCACCACAGTAAAACT
Source organism: Bombina bombina (assembly GCF_027579735.1). NCBI lineage: Eukaryota > Metazoa > Chordata > Amphibia > Anura > Bombinatoridae > Bombina > Bombina bombina. The sequence goes on from NC_069501.1 coordinate 31,646,450, forward strand.
GTTAAAGGGACACTAAACCCATTTTTATCTTTCATGATTCAGATAGAGCATGCAATTTAAAGCAACTTTCTAATTTATTCCTATTATCAATTTTTGTTTGTTCTCTTGCTCTCTTTATTTGAAAAAGCAGGAATGTAAACTTAAGAGCCAGCCCATTTTTGGCTCAACACCTGGGTAGTCCTTGCTGATTAGTGGCTTAATGTAGCAAACCAATCAGCAAGCGCTACCCAGGTACTGAACCAAAAATGGGCCGGCTCTTAAGTTTACATTCCTGCTTTTTCAAATAAAGAGAGCAAGAGAACAAACAAAAATTGATAATAGGAATAAATTAGAAAGTTGCCTAAAAGTGCATGCTCTATCTTGAATCATGAAAGAAAAAAAAATGGGTTTAGTATCCCTTTAAGTATCACTTCCTTACCCACAACCCCCAGTCATTCGACCGAAAGTAAATGGATAAAGGAGAGTAACACAAGGTGGGGAGGTGTCTGAGGTTTAGTCAAAAACTCTTATAAGGGGGGAACTTCCGGGTGGCGGCCATGACAGGTCGCAAAGTTATCAGCTCCTACAATCTATGAGACAAAGCTATGTGAAATCCCTTTTTCATCAATCCATCATATGCATCTTTCGAGATGAGGACATGCAACAAAGCAAGCTCTTTTACACCTTATCATCATTTCTGAAATGGAGATCATATTTAGCAAACCGGAGTGAATTAAAGGTTGCGGCCTTCCAACTAACTAACCCCCCGGCAGGGCATTGATTTGCCTTGTCGTTAAGAAGCAGTGAAACACCGCAAGACACTGCAAATCCTACTCGCTGCAAGGCACAATATGTTTTAGGAAAATAGAGAAAAAACATTGCTTGCCTAATTTTTGCCTGCTGTACCCTACAACTTATTCACTATGGAGATCCCTTTGAATTTTTTAGAGGAGCTGCGCAGCCTGCTTCAGGGCCATCACGCTACTTTAGAAGATGAACTTACTCTGGCATTTGATATTAGCAGAGATATTTTGTCCCGCAAGTTTACCAGCACCAAAATCAGCAAAGAAGAAGGAGGGGGTGTGGGCGTTTTGGGGCCCCGGCGCTCATGCCCTACTTCTAGTACCTCAGTGGATGACTGGGAGCCTGGGTACATGGACGCAATGGTGCTACCTGAATCAGACCTGAAGATAGCAACAGTGCTTACTGTGCGAACCTCCTGTGACTTACTCCGGATCTATGCAGACGCATTGCAAGAGCCCTGTTGCGAAGGACCGCAGAAGCGGGAAATTAAGGGGACTATCCGGCAATTGCGCCCACCGCAAAAACAAGATTGGTCGCAAACATCATACCTTTTTCCAGCTAAGTTGAGGCCATACAGATTCCTCCACGGTGCAACTCAATGTCGGCTGTCGCTAGCGAGGTTGAGTGTGCGTTATCGCCTCATGTGGGATCCGGGACCTCTATTCTCCAGACCTCTCAGGCATGGCAGTTGATGGTGACGGCATCATAAAATTAAATGGTCTAATTCTGCTGCTTGTGGTATGAGGTCCTTTAGATATATCGCTAACTCAAGCAGTTTATCCCTGCCCTATGTCTGTAAAAACTTATGAATATTAGCAATAGCAAGTGGACTCTTAGCCTATGTTACGCATTGCACACACTGTTTATCTCTACTAAATTTATGCTCCACTAAAAAGTGTTTTTTTGTGTTGCAATTAATATTAGCATGTGGACTCTTAGCCTATGTTAAGTATTACACACATAGTTTATCTCTTCTAAACTTATTTATTTTGCATCTCAATTTAGCCTGTTGTTAAGCATAAGTGAGGTACCACGCTAAGCATCATATGTGAGCCTACTGTATTATGGTATTGTATATAATGTGAACCACACTAAAAAGTTGTAGCTCCCTATGTGATATGCCATAAAAATCTCTTCACAATGACCCTGTTTCCTAATGCAGGCTGGTCCTGCAGCGATGGTGTTATAGTGAGAATTACAGGTTTACATATATTGGATTTCTCTAGCACTTTTGACTATTAATTATGTCCATGTATTAGCCACAAGCTTTCTTAGCACACACACCGATAGAATGGGGGTTCAGTCTGCTCCATATGGTTGGAAGTATATTTTACTGCTTGTTTTTTCAGTTTTACCATTGGAATATTAAGTACAACCTAATCAGTGTAATTAATATGTGTTTTAGGAGCAGTGTATACCGTATCTTACGTGCTACTATGGTACAGCGACTCACAAATAACCATTGAATCGTCACTTAATGCGACTTAGCCTCATTGATCACCACGCTATTAGTTTAACCCCCCCCTCTTATTCACGCAGCCATAGGGATTCCTAGACATGCAGATGTGCTCCCCGCTTATAAGGCTCAAAGGGACATAATACTCATATGCTTTAAAGGGACATAATACTCATATGCTAAATCACTTGAAACTGATGCAGTATAACTGTAAAAAGCTGATAGGAAAATATCACCTGAGCATCTCTATGTAAAAAAGGAAGATATTTTACCTCACAATTTCATCAGCTCAGCAGAGTAAGTTCTGTGTAAAAAGTTATACTCAGCTGCTCCCAGCTGCAGGTAAAAAAATTAAAAAAAATGAAGAAATGAACAGCAGCCAATCAGCATCAGCAGTGCTGAGGTCATGAACTCTTACTGTGATCTCATGAGATTTGACTTAACTCTCATGAGATTTCATAGTAAGCTTCCTTTACCTGATTGGTGAAATAATATGAGAGTGCACGATGCTAGTCCCTTCAGATGTCCCAGGACAAACACACTAAAATGCTGCTTAGAAATCCTTTACAATGGGAGGTGGCTACTGAGGAACTTTTGAGGTAAAATATCTTTCTTTTTTACATAGAGATGTTCAGGAGATATTTTCTAGTCAGCTTTTTACAGCTATGCTGCATCACTTTCAAGTGTTTAAACATTTGGGTATTATGGCCGTTTAAGCTATTACTAATTGTTAGTTATAATATGGGAAACAGTGTCCTATAACTAGCCTTTGAGAAATTATAGCATGCTCGCTAGTTTTTGAGGTTCATATGGGTGTATAAATTTATCCTCATTTCTTATTCATCTTCTAGTAGGGATCTCCAGATCCACGGTTGTATCCCATGTTAATAATAAGCATACTCTTACCAGTTAATGTCCTTTACATAATAAGTATTTGCACCTTGTTTATTGTGCCCTTTTTTCACAGCTATCAGATAGAAAGTAGAACTAAAAATAAAAATAGAAGTTCATCATATGAGACCCATGAGTGGTCTCTTGCAATTAGAGGGTGCCTCCTGTAGCATTGTAATCTCCTTATTAATAAGAGGTCCAAGAGTGGCCTCAAATATCGACTAGGAGGTATATAGATATGAAAGGCAAGCACTGCATATAATTCCACAATATGTCATTGGTATGTACTGTTTATTCTAATCTCATGTTGTCTGTATGTTTGTTATCAGTTATCCTATTGGTTCCTTTTTTTCTGTATCATTGATGACATAACATGTATGTATGCCTTTACCTGAACTTCAATAAAAAATCTAAAAAAAAAAAACAAAAACCTCAAACCTCAAAGACAAAAAGGGTGGGTCCGTGGACTCACCATATCTTGAAGAAATAAATTTATCAGGTAAGCATACATTTTGTTTTCTTCCTAAGATATGGTGAGTCCATGGGTTCCTCTTAATTAAAGATGGGAACCAATACCCAAGCTAGAGGACACAGATGAATAGGGGGGGATAAGAACAAGCATGCCTTTCTCCCAAAAGCTGCTTCAGCCGAGGCAAAAGTATCAAATCTGTAAAATTTGGAAAAAGTATGTAAAGAAGACCAAGTTGCAGCCTTGCAAATTTGCTCCATGGAAGCTTCATTTTTAAAAGCCCAAGAAGAGGCTACAGCCCTGGTGAAATGAGCCGTAATTCTCTCTGGAGGTTGCGTCCCAGCAGACTCATATGCCAGGCGAATCACACTTCGCAACCAAAAAGAAAGAGTAGAAGCAGTAGCTTTTTGACCTCTACATTTCACAGAAAAACAAACAAAAAGAGCAGAAGACTGCAAAAGTCCTTAGTCGCCTCCAAATAGAATTTAAGGGCACGAGCCACATCCAAATTGTGCAACAGACATTCTTTAACCGAAGAAGTCTTCGGAAACAGAGATGGAACAATGATCTCCTACTTAAAATTTCTGGTAGAAACAACCTTAGGAAGGAAACCTAACTTAGTATGAAGAACCGAAGAAAAATAAGATAAGGGGAATCAAACTGCAAAGCTGAGAGTTCAGAGACTCTCCGGGCAGAAAAAATAGCCAAAAGAAATAACATCTTCCAAGATAACAACTTAATGTCTATGGAATGCATTGGCTCAAACGGATCCTGCTGCAAAACTTTAAGAACACGATTAAGGCTTCAAGGAGGAGCAACAGGTTTAAACACAGGCCTGACAAAATGCTTGTACATCTGCCAAACGTTTATGTAACAAAACAGATAAGGCCGAAATTTGACCCTTTAAAGTGCTAACAAATAACCCTTTCTCCAGACCCTCCTGGAGAAAAGACAACATTCTTGGAATCCTAACTCTACTCCAAGAGTAGCCCTTGGATTCACACCAATAAAGGTATTTCTTGCCATATCTTATGGTAAATATTTTGAGTAACAGGCTTGCGGGCCTGAATCATGGTCTCAATGACCGACTCAGAGAGCCCACGCTTAGACAGAATCAAGCGTTCAATCTCCAAGCAGTCAGCTTCAGAGAAACAAGATTTGGATGAAGGAAGGGACCCTGAAGTAGAAGGTCCTTCCTCAAGGGTAGTCTCTACGGAGGTAGAGACGACATCTCCACTACATCCGCATACCAGATCCTTCGAGGCACAGCCGGAGCAATTGTTTGATACAAGCAATTACTTGTGGAAGTAGAGCAAACAGAGGGAATAGGTAAGCCATCCTGAAGTTCCAAGGAACTGCTAATGCATCTATCAGGAAGGCCTGAGGATCCCTCAACCTAGAGCCGTACTTTGGAAGCTTGGTGTTTTGATGAGATGCCATCAGATCCAACTCCGTTATCCCCCATTTGGAAGTTAACCTGAAGAACACCTCCGGATGGAGTTCCCACTCCCCAGGATGAAATGTCTGCCTGCTCAGGAAATCCGCTTCCCAGTGGTCCACTCCTGGAATGTGAATGGCAGAGAGACAGCAACTGTAAGCTTCCGCCCACCGAATGATCCGAGCCACCTCCTTCATGGCTAGGGAACTCTGAGTTCCCCCCTGTTGGTTGATGTAAGCCACTGAGGTTATGTTGTCTGACTGGAATCTGATGAACTGGGCCAAGGACAGTTGAGGCCAAGTCATCAGAGCGTTGTAAATCGCCCTCAACTCCAGAATGTAGATAGCAAGAGCGAACTCCTCCTGAGACCAAAGTCCCTGCACCTTAAAAGAGTCCCAGACTGCTCCCCAGCCCAACAGGCTGGCATCAGTGGTCACCATCACCCAGGAAGGTCTCCGAAAGCAAGTGCCTTGAGACAGGTGCTCCTGAGAGATCCACCATGGGAGAGAGTCTTTTGTCTCCTGATCTAGAACTATCTTTGGAGACAGATCCACGTAATCTCCATTCCATTGTCTGAGCATGCACAACTGCAGGGCTCTCAGATGAAATTGAGCAAATGGGACGATGTCCATGGAAGTCACCATCAGGCCAATTACTTCCATACATTGTGCCACTGAAGGATGCACCGCCGCCTGAAGGGACCGGCAGTAGGAAAGAATCTTTGCTATTCTGACCTCTGACAGAAACATCTTCATCAGAACGGAATCTATAATTGTCCCTAGGAAAACTACCCTTGTAGCTGGAACCAGGGAGCTTTTCTCCAAATTCAATTTCCATCCGTGAGAGCGAAGAAAAGACAGCAACATCTCCATGTGAGATGCTTCTTGAGGAAAAGAGGGCACTTGAACCAATATGTCGTCTAGATAGGGAGCCACCGCAATTCCCCTGTACCAGATCACAGCCAAGAGGGCCCCCAGAACCTTTGAGAATATCCTGGGAGCTGTGGCAAGGCCAAAAGGCAGAGCCACAAACTGGAAGTGATAGGCGAGAAAGTCAAACCTCAGGAACCTGTGATGATCTCTTTGAATGGAAACATGCAATTATGCATCCTTTAGATCTATGGTTGTGATGAACTGACCCTCTTGAATCAAAGGAAGAATGGTACAAATGGTCTCCATCTTGAAGGATGGGACTCTGAGGAATTTGTTTAGACATTTCAAATCTAGAATGGGCCGGAAGGTTCCCTCCTTTTTGGGAACCACAAACAATTTTGAGTAAAACCCCAGACCCTGTTCCAGTTCTTGAACAGGTGCGATCACTCTCAGAGAAGAGAGATCCTGAACGCATTTCAAGAATGCCTCTCTTTTTGTTTGGTCTGCAGATAATCTTGACAGGTGGAACCTGCCCCTGGGAGGGCAATTTTTTAATTCCAACTTATAACCCTGGGAAACAACGTCCACAACCCAGGGGTCTGGAACGTCTCTTATCCAGATCTGAGAGAACTGAGACAGCCTGCCTCCTACCTTATCCAGGCCTGAATCAGGGGCAACCCCTTCATGCTGACTTAGAGTCGGCCGCAGGCTTTTTAGACTGTTTTCCCTTGCTCCAAGATTTGGTTTCAAGGAAGGCTTGGTATTGTCCTGTTTTGATGTGGAAGAGGATGGTTTTCCTCTAAAATTTTGAAAGGAACGAAAATTACTCTGACGTCCCTTTGGTCTGGCCTTCTTATCTTGAGGCAGAAAAGACCCCTTTCCGCCTGTCATATCAGAAATGATTTCAGCCAACCCAGGTCCAAATAAGGTCTTCCCCTTGTAAGGTAGCGCCAGAAGCTTGACCTTAGAAGAAGCATTGTCTGACCTAGACTTCAGCCATAATGCCCTTCTGGATAAGACTGCGAAACTAGAAGCCTTAGCTCCCAGGCTAAGGACCTGTAGCACAGCATCAGCTATATAGGAATTGGCTAATTTAAGAGCCTTAATCCTATCCTGAATCTCGTCTAAAGGAGTCTCTTCCTGAAGAGAATCAGACAAGGCTTCAAACCAATAGGATGCTGCACTTGTCACCGTGGCAATACATACTACTGGTTGCCATTGGAGGCCTAAATGTACATAAATCTTTTTTAAGTAAGCCTCCATTGGATCCTTGGAAGAGCAACTATCCTCAATAGGAATAGCGGTTCTCTTAGCCAGAATAGAAACCTTGGGAACCGTATACCAAGGAGCCTTGATAGAAGTCTCCACCGGAAATATCTTCTTAAAAACAGGAGATGGAGTAAAAGCCACTCCTGGCTTCTCCCATTCCTGAGTTATGATCTCCTAAGCACGGTCTGGCACAGGAAAAACCTCAGAAGAGGAAGGAACATCAACAAAACTATTAAGTTTACTAGACTTCTTAGGAGTGACTACAACAGGAGTCTCTGAGTCGTCCAAGGTAGCTAAACATCCTTTAATAGTAACCGAAGGTGTTCAAGCTTGAATCTGAAAGAAACTCCTTCATTCTCAGAAAAAGGAATTATACTGTCCGAATCTGAGACCTCACCTTCAGAATGAGACTGATCCTCAGATCTATGAGGAACCTGAGAATCAGCACCTGGAACAGATACCTTATTATCTGAATTCTTAAATTTCCTCTTACGCTTTCCCTGAATTCTGGGAAATTCGGCAAGGGCTGCAGATACTGCTGAGGATACCTGTGCAGCAAGTTCTGCCTTTAAAAACACTCCACTGAGAATTAGAGAGGAACCTTAGGACACAGTGTGAGATGCCATAGAGGTTTGGGACGAAATAGGAGATGGCCCTGGTAATACATGGACAGCATCCTCCTGAGAGACATTAGGCTCCACATTAAGAAAAATGTCCTTTCCCTGTAATGTCTGTTTAACACAGGAGGAACAAAGTTGCATCTAAACACAACAAACATGGGTTCAACTGAGCGGAGTTCTGATCCATGTCAGACATGATTGCTCACACACCCCACAGACCACAGACGTCTATCAATTATATAGAATTAAATCAAAATAAATTATCTCACTGTTGAGAATTAGAAACTGAGTGCTATGGGGAAAAACAAACGTGAGCGCAATTGCTCTAACTAAACCTCCCTCCACACCTCAGTATACTGAGGTGCCTCCTTACCACCACTGCGTAGCAAGAATTCCTCCTCCAACTTCTTAGACCACTCTAGCTGAGACGATGGAGCCTCCGTTGCGAACGGGACATAGAAGAAAAGGCCGATCACGTGATAGGACGGAAGAGAGGCGTGAAAACCTCCTGCAGCGCAACAGTGAGGGAGGGACCGTAACTAAATGGTGTACTAAAAACAAGGTCCCCATTAAAACAGCACTCTCGCAATTAAGCGGATCACTTCTGTGATTGTAAAAAAACATAGTTATCAATATTTACCCTGTAGTGTCTTACAGTAAAAAACACATGCTTTGGTTAACCAAAACCCGAAGTTTGACAGTCTCTCAACCTCACCACTGTGCCTGCAGTCATGCCTTAGTGTTGCCCTTACACCAGGGTGAACTAATTTTTTTGTCCCCATAAGCTAGCAAGGTAATGTAGTCCTTGACCTAAATGCACATGTCTCCCACCTGGAAGAAAAGCACTTACCTGCTCTGCTGTCCGGCATGAAGGCAATCTCTAGGTATGGAAAGACACATCTCCCCACGGAGACCTAGAACAAAGGCAGATAAAGTAACCAACTTTGGTATCCCATACTAGGGCAGCAATGTTGGGAAAAAACGCAGCAAGCACATCTTTGCAAGTTCCCAACTGCTTTAAAGCCACCACAGCTCGACTGCAAAGACTAACGTGGGATACGGCTATACCGTAAAACTTGCTTGAAGTAATAAATCTTCTCAGAAATCAATTTTCTCATTAGACACCTAAACTTAACCACCTCCATGCACGAAAGGCAAAGAGAATGACTGGGGGTTGTGGGTAAGGAAGTTCTACTTAACAGTTTTACTGTGGTGCTCTTTGCATCCTCCTGCTGGCCAGGAGTCATATTCACAACAGTAATTAAGATGAACCCATGGACTCACCATATCTTAGGAAAAAAAAAAAAAAAATATATATATATATATATATATACACACACATACACACACTCACCGGCCACTTTATTAGGTACACTTGTTTAACTGCTTGGTAACACAAATTGCTAATCAGCCAATCACATGGCAGCAACTCAATGTATTTAGGCATCTATACGTGGTGAAGACGACTTACTGAAGTTCAAACCGGGCATCAGAATGGGGAAGAAAGGAGATTTAAGTGACTTTAAACATGGCATGGTTGTTGGTGCCAGACGGGCTGGTCTGAGTATTTCAAAAACTGCTGATCCACTGGGATTTCCATGCACAACCATCTCTAGGGTTTACAGACAATGGTCCGAAAAAGAGAAAACACAATTTATGCTTACCTGATAAATTTATTTCTCTTGTGGTGTATCCAGTCCACGGATCATCCATTACTAGTGGGATATTCTCATTCCCAACAGGAAGTTGCAAGAGGACACCCACAGCAGAGCTGTAATATAGCTCCTCCCCTAACTGTCATAGCCAGTCATTCGACCGAAAACAAGCCGAGAAAGGAGGAACCATAGGGTGCAGTGGTTACTGTAGTTTAAATTTAAAAATTACCTGCCTTAAAATGACAGGGCGGGCCGTGGACTGGATATACCACAAGAGAAATAAATTTATCAGGTAAGCATAAATTGTGTTTTCTCTTGTAAGGTGTATCCAGTCCACGGATCATCCATTACTTGTGGGACACCAATACCAAAGCTAAAGTACACGGATGAAGGGAGGGACAAGGCAGGAACTTAAATGGAAGGAATCACTGCCCGTAAAACCTTTCTCCCAAATATAGCCTCCGAAGAAGCAAAAGTATCAAATTTGTAAAATTTTGAAAAAATATGAAGCGAAGACCAAGTCGTCGCCTTGCAAATCTGATCAAAAGAAGCCTAATTTTTAAAGGCCCAAGTGGAAGCCACAGCTCTAGTGGAATGAACTGTAATCCTTTCAGGAGGTTGCTGTCCAGCAGTCTCATAGGCTAAGCGGATTAAGCTTCTTAGTCAAAAAGAAAAAGAGGTTGCCGAAGCTTTTTGACCTCTCCTCTGTCCAGAGTAGACAACAAACAAAGCAGATGTTTGACGAAAATCTTTAGTAGCTTGTAAGTAAAACTTTAAAGCACAGACCACGTCCAAATTGTGTAACACAAGGATGGGACAACAATCTCTTGATTGATATTCTTGTTAGATACCACCTTAGGTAAGAACCCAGGTTTGGTACGCAGGACTACCTTATCCGTATGAAAAATCAGATAAGGAGAATCACATTGTAAGGCAGATAGCTCAGAGACTCTACGAGCCGAGGAAATAGCTACCAAAAAAAGAACTTTCCAAGATAAAAGCTTGATATCTATGGAATGAAGAGGTTCAAACGGAACTCCTTGAAGAACCTTAAGAACCAAGTTTAAGCTCCATGGTGGAGCAACAGGTTTAAACACAGGCTTGATTCTAACTAAAGCCTGACAAAATGCCTGAACGTCTGGAACATCTGCCAGACGCTTAACTAGCTGACAATCCTTTTTCCAAACCTTCTTGGAGAAAAGATAATATCCTAGCAATCCTGACCTTACTCCATGAGTAACCCTTGAATTCACACCAATAAAGATATCTACGCCATACCTTATGGTGCCTGTCTTAAGGTATCAATAACTGACTAGGAGAAGCCACGCTTTGATAAAATCAAGCGTTCAATCTCCAGGCAGTCAGCCTCAGAGAAATTAGATTTGGATGGTTGAAAAGACCCTGAAGTAGAAGGTCCTGTTTCAGAGGCAGAGACCATGGTGGAAAGGATGACATGTCCACTAGATCTGCATACCAGGTCCTGCATGGCCATGCAGGTGCTATCAGAATCACTGATGCTCTCTCCTGCTTGATCTTGGTAATCAGTCGAGGGAGCAGAGGAAACGGTGGAAACACATAAGCCAGGTTGAAAGACCAGGGCGCTGCTAGAGCATCTATCAGTGTTGCCTTGGGATCCCTGGACCTGGATCCGTAACACAGAAGCTTGGCGTTCTGGCGAGACGCCATGAGATCCAGTTCTGGTTTGCCCCAACAATGAATCAGTTGTGCAAATGCCTCCGGATGGAGTTCCCACACTCCCGGATAAAAAGTCTGATGACTTAGAAAATCCGCCTCCCAGTGCTCTACACCTGGGATATGGATAGCTGATAGGTGGCAAGAGTGAATCTCTGCCCAGTGAATTATTTTTGAAACTTCTAACATCTCTAGGGAACTTCTTGTTCCCCCTTGATGGTTGATGTAAGCTACAGTCGTGATGTTGTCCGACTGAAATCTGATGTACCTCAGAGTTGCTAACTGAGGTCAAGCCTGAAGAGCCTTGAATATCGCTCTTAGTTCCAGAATATTTAATGGAAGGAGAGACTCCTCCTGAGTCCACGATCCCTGAGCCTTCAGGGAGTTCCAGACTGCACCCCAACCTAGAAGGCTGGCATCTGTCGTAACAATTGTCCAATCTGGCCTGCGAAAGGTCATACCTTTGGACAGATGGACCCGAGATAGCCACCAGAGAAGAGAATCCCTGGTCTCTTGGTCCAGATTCAGTTGAGGGGACAAATCTGTGTAATCCCCGCTCCACTGACTGAGCATGCATAGTTGCAGCGGTCTGAGATGTAAGCGTGCAAACGGCACTATGTCCATTGCCGCTACCATTAAGCCGATTACTTCCATACACTGAACCACCGAAGGGCGCGGAATGGAATGAAGAACCCGGCAGGAATTTAGAAGCTTTGATAACCTGGACTCCGTCAGGTGAATTTTCATTTCTACAGAATCTATCAGAGTCCCTAGAAAGGAAACTCTTGTGAATGGGGATAGAGAACTCTTTTCCTTGTTCACTTTCCACCCATGCGACCACAGAAATGCCAGTACTACGTCTGTATGAGACTTGGCAATTTGGAAGTTTGACGCCTGTATCAGGATGTCGTCTAAATAAGGGGCTACTGCTATGCCCCGCGGCCTTAGGACCGCCATAAGTGACCCTAGAACCTTTGTAAAGATTCTTGGGGCTGTAGCTAATCCCAAGGGAAGAGCTACAACTGGTAATGCCTGTCTTAAAAGGCAAACCTGAGAAACCGATGATGATCTTTGTGTATCGGAATGTGAAGATAAGCATCTTTTAGATCCACTGCAGTCATATATTGACCCTCCTGGATCAGTGGTAGGATGGTACGAATAGTTTCCATCTTGAACGACGGAACTTTGAGGAATTTTTTTAAGATCTTTAGATCCAAAATTGGTCTGAAGGTTCCCTCTTTTTTGGGAACCACAAACAGATTTGAGTAAAAACCCTGTCCCTGTTCCTCCTTTGGAACTGGATGGATCACTCCCATAACTAGGAGGACTCGTACACAGTGTAAGAATGCCTCTCTCTTTATCTGGTGTGCAGATAATTGTGAAAGGTGAAATCTCCCTTTTGGGGGGGAAGCTTTGAAGTCCAGAAGATATCCCTGGGATATAATTTCCAATGCCCAGGGATCCTGAACATCTCTTGCCCACGCCTGGGCAAAGAGTGAAAGTCTGCCCCCTACTAGATCCGTTCCCGGATAGGGGGCCTTCCTTCATGCTGTCTTAGAGGCAGCAGCAGGCTTTTTTACCTGCTTACCTTTTTTCCATGTCAGGTTTGGTCTCCAGACCGTCTTGGATTGAGGAAAAGTTCCCTCTTGTTTATTATTAGAGGAAGTTGATGCCGCACCTGCCTTGAAGTTTTGAAAGGCACGAAAATTAGACTGTTTGGCCCTACATTTGGACCTGTCCTGAGGAAGGGCATGACCTTTTCCTCCAGTGATATCAGCAATAATCTCCTTCAACCAGGCCAGAATAGGGTCTGCCCCTTGAAGGGAATGTTAAGTAGGTTAGATTTTGAAGTCACGTCAGCTGACCATGATCTAAGCCATAGCGCTCTGCGCGCCTGAATAGCAAAACCAGAATTCTTAGCCGTTAGTTTAGTCAAATGAACAATGGCATCAGAATAAAAGAATTGGCTAGCTTAAGTGCTCTAAGTTTGCCAAGTATGTCATCCAATGGAGTCGCTACCTGTAAAGCCACTTCCAGAGACTCAAACCAGTACGCCGCAGCAGCAGTGACAGGGGCAATGCATGCAAGCGGCTGTCGGATAAAACCTTGTTGAATAAATATTTTCTTAAGGTAACCTCTAATTTTTTATCCATTGGATCTAAAAAAAAAAAAAAAAGCACAACTGTCCTCGACAGGGATAGTAGTACGTTTTACTAGAGTAGAAACTGCTCCCTCCACCTTAGGGACTGTCTGCCATAAGTCCCATGTGGTGGCGTCTATTGGAAACATTTTTCTAAAAATAGGAGGGGAAGAGAACGGCACACCTGGTCTATCCCATTCCTTATTAATAATTTCTGTAAACCTTTTAGGTATTTGGAAAAACATCAGTACACACCGGCACTGCAAAGTATTTATCCAGTCTACACAATTTCTCTGGCACTGCAATGGTATCAGTGTCATTCAGAGCAGCTAAAACCTCTCTAAGCAACACGCGGAGGTGTTCAAGCTTAAATTTAAATGTAGAAATATTAGAATCAGGTATCTTTCCTGAGTCATTAACATCACCCACTGACTGAAGCTCTCTTTCCTCAGCTTCTGCATATTGTGAGGCAGTATCAGACATGGTTCTTAAAGCGTCAGTATGCTCTGCATTTTGTCTCACCCCAGAGCTATCTCGCTTACCTCTAAGTTCAGGTAGTCTGGCTAATACCGCTGACAGTGTATTATCCATGACTGCCGCCATGTCTTGTAAAGTAAACGCTATGGGCGCCCTAGATGTACTTGGCGCCATTTGAGCGTGAGTCCCTTAAGCGGGAGTCAAAGGGTCTGACACGTGGGGAAAGTTAGTCGGCATAACTTCCCCCTCGTCAGATTCCTCTGGTGATACCTTTTTTTAAAGACAGAAAATGATCTTTATTGCATAAAATGAAATCAGTACATTTGGTACACATTCTAAGAGGGGGTTCCACCATGGCTTTTAAACATAATAAACAAGGAGTTTCTTCTATGTCAGACATGTTTATACAGAATAGCAATGAGACTAGCAAGCTTGGAAAACACTTTAAATCAAGTTAACAAGCAAATATAAAAAACGGTACTGTGCCTTTAAGAGAAACAAATTTTGTCAGAATTTGAAAAACAGTGAAAAAATGCAGTAAATCAAACGAAATTTTTACAGTGTGTATAATAGGCTAACAGAGCAGTGCACCCACTTGCAAATGGATGATTAACCCCTTAGTTCAAAAAACGGATCAAAAAAACGAAATAGACTTTTTTAACAGTCACAACCAACTGCCACAGCAAGCTGTGGCCCTACCTTCCCCAATAAACGACTTTGGAAAGCCGTTGGGCCCTTTAGAGATGTCCTATAGTATTCAGAGGGCCTTTCAGGGAAGCTGGATGTCACAGTTTGCAATTTTAACTGCACCAACTGTAACTTTTATACTACAACAGTGGAAATTGTATCTAGTCAAAATTTAAGCCAGCCATGTGGAAAAAACTAGGCCCCAATAAAGTTTTATCACCAAAGCATATATAAAAACGATTAAACATGCCAGCAAACGTTTATATTGCAATATCATAAGGGTATTACCCCTGGGAGTAAGCATGATACCAGTCGTTATTAAATCACTGTATTCAGGCTTAACTTACATTAATCCGGTATCAGCAGCATTTTCTAGTGTTTTCCATCTCTAGAAAAAATTATAACTGCACATACCTGATAGCAGAATAAACTGCACGCCATTCTCTCGCTGAAGTTACCTCATCTGTGTAATCCCCTCAGACATATGTGAGAATAGCAATGGATCTTAGTTACAACCTGCTAAGATCATAGAAACCTCAGGCAGATTCTTCTTCTATTTACTGCCTGAGATAAAATAGCACAACACCGGTACTATTTAAAAATAACAAACTTTTGATTGAAGAAAATAAACTAACTATATTTAACCACTCTCTCCTACAACGACCTAGCTTGTTGAGACTTGCAAGAGAATGACTGGCTATGACAGTTAGGGGAGGAGCTATATTACAGCTCTGCTGTGGGTGTCCTCTTGCAACTTCCTGTTGGGAATGAGAATATCCCACAAGTAATGGATGATCTGTGGACTGGATACACCTTACAAGAGAAACTATCCTGTGAACGGCAGTTGTGTGGAAGAAAATGCCTTGTTGATGTCAGAGGAGAATGGGCAAACTGGTTCGAGATGATAGAAAGGCAACAGTAAAGTGGGGGATATTTTCTTGGCACACTTTCGGCCCCTTAGTACTAATTGAGCATCGTTTAAACACCACGGCCTACCTGAGTATCATTGCTGACCATGTCCATCCCTTTATGACTACAGTTAACCCATCTTCTGATGGATACTTCCAGCAGGATAATGCACCATGTCATAAACTCAAATCATCTCAAACTGGTTTCTTGAACATAACAATGAGTTCACTGTACTCCAATGGCCCCCACAGTCAGCAGATCTCTATACAATAGAGCACCTGTGGGACGTGGTGGAACAGGAGATTCGCATCATGGATGTGCAGCCGACAAAACTGCAGCAACTGCTTGATGCTATCATGTCAATATGGACCAAAATGTGTGAGGAATGTTTCCAACACCTTGTTGAATCTGTGCCACAAAGAATTAAAGTGACAGTCTAGTTCAAAACAAACTTTCATTATTTTTATAACCACTAGAGGGTGTTTGTTCATGTGTTTCATATAGATAACACTATGCTCACGCACGTGGAGTTCCTATGAGCCAGCACTGATTGGCTAAGATGCAAGCCTGTCAAAGGCAATAGGGTGTCCAACCCGGTACTAGCAAGGTGTACCTAATAAAGTGGCCGGTGAGTGTATGTATGTATATATATATATATATATATATATATTTATAGACAACCTACTTGACTAAGGTGCGCAAAAACATCTGCTCCATCTGTGCAGACACTGATATCCTTTAATTGCACAAACGCGTCACTGTATTTAGTTTACAGAACAGTCTGATTATAGAAATTCTATCATTGATAAACAAAAGTATTATCTCCAGTGCATTAGTTTAGGGCAGTCAAAGTATTTCTGAGGCTGTATTTAAATGGATATTACAAACTGACAAACAGATAGACATAAAGATATTTCTAGATAGATTGTAAAAAAAATTTTTACTCATTTAAAAGTGCTATTTTGTTACTAAAAGTCCAGGTCAAAAACTGTTACGCATGTCTGCTCTGCTTTGCCAAATTAAGGACAAATTTAAATAGGCTAGTACACTGATCAAGCAATCACTGTGCATAATGTAGCAGCTGTGAAGTCTGGCGGATTTATTTTAGCCTCTCTGGGGACAGAAAAAACACATTTCATAAGAAAATTACAAAAAAAGCTGACAAAATAAATAATGGCGTTAAAAATTTGTATATTCGTAATTTAACATTTTGGCCAGATTAAGAGTGGCGCACTAAAAGTTACATGTCTGCGAAAAGTGGTTTATTGTGGGAGTTTTCACACGTCGGGTTTCGCACTCATATTACAAGTTGAAAGTAAATGTGAACGCAAACGCGATTAACGCTAGAATGATTACAGCATCCTCAGAGCTCTGGTTAACTGTTTCGCAAAACAAAAAAGTTCCCCAAAACACATAAAACATACATTACAAAAGTACAGTTACACTCAAGGTGTTAAAAAAAAAAGAGAGAGAGAAAACTTTTACCTTCAACTTGTAATACGAGCGCAAAAACCTTACTTCTAGCCGAGTTAGCGCATGAGTGAGAGCGTTAAATACCGCTCCACTTGTAATCTGGCCTTTTATGTGGATTTGTTTCTAGAGTGTTACATATCTGTAGGCTGTTAGATGTGATTTGTGATGCCTGCGGCCTACAACTTTGGTAGGGGCCTAAACTCATGGTACATACCTTCACCTGGCAGACCCTCTGGGACGTCCGATCGTGATAGCTCAGCACTTGTGGTCCTCTGGACTGTCTGCTTGTTTCTTCATTGCCTCGGAAGAGGAAGGTGTTGTATAGGTTCTAGTGAAACGGGAACATTTGTAAGCTCAATAACGTGCCAAAGACTATTTATGTTCTTGTTACAGAAGCATTAGTTATTTTGTTGTGAAGAGCTTATTTCCCAGCAGCAATGCCTGAACCAGCAAGCCAGCGCCTAAGAAGGGCTCCAAGAAAACCGTAACAAGTATCATTTCATAAAGAGTTAACTCTTTTTTTTCAGCTTTTAGAAACTATTGCCTAAATACACATTTTTGCTAGCCTCAGCTCTAAGTTTAGGGATAACCAATCCCATTGTCTAATCACCTCTGGAGCCAGACTGCTAATTGATAAGATGAACTTGTAAACTTGTTATCTTAAGTACTGTAATCCTATTGTGGCCTGTCAAAGGACAGTGCTCTCTATCTAAATGTGTGATGGGGGATTTTGTGCTTCCCCCCCCCTCTCCCCCTGGGAGTGCCCTGTGTGCATGTAACCTTAATAAAAAGCAGGCTGGGCATCCCAGTCCTGAGTTCTTGTTTGACCCTCAATCGCAGCGTTGACTCGTTTTTGTGGGCAGAAGGGTATCCTAGCTGTACTACAGCTAAGGGAGATTATTCTATATTTGCGAGACTCATATAGAATACTATGGAAAGCAGCTTCTCCCCTCTTTAGCAATAGGGATCCAGGCTACTAAGCGGTCCATCTCTCAGCGAGACTAAGGGTAACCGTAACATTTGGCGGCAGCGGCGGGATTTTCCTGGATTTCCTAGGAGAGGTACAGAACGGATGGAGAGCGCTTACGAAAAATTGAAGCGTACAACCCTAAAGGATTTACTTGAAAGCAGAGGGGGGTACGCCAGCAACCGGCCGAGGAGAGAGCTGATCGCAGAATTGAACGAACTGGATCAGAGCTTCACAATGGCGGAAACACCGACCACGATTAGTGATGAAAAAACCAGGATTGTTCGGGAAAGGCTCTCATTATAAGGGCCGAACCCCTCCATGGAATTGGTACAGCAGTTGATGGCGGAGGCGGACGAGGATATACGAGAGACTCGAGCCCACGAACTCAACCTAGCGAACGCACACCGCAATGCTGTAGCCCCGCAGGTAATCATCCCTGTCGAAAATGCTGGGAGGCCCAAGATACCCTATACGGCATTTCGACCCTTTCTAGAGAGCGAGACAGGGATTGATGAATATTTGGCGGACTTCGAAAGGCAATGTGCCCTGCACCAGATTCCCAACAGAGAGTGGCCCACGATATTGTCTGGGAAACTATCCGGGCGAGCCCTGGAAGCCTTTCGTACTCTGGGTGCTAAGGAAGTGACACAGTATGAGCTAGTTAAGGAGACACTGTTGCGACGGTACGCTGTAACTCCGGACACGTATCGCCGACAGTTTCGGGGCACGGAAAAGAAGCCTAACGATACCCATATGGAATGGGCGCACCGAATGCGGAGAGCGGCAAATCACTGGCTGAGCGGAAGTAAAGCGGTGACTGGGGAGGAAATTTTACAATTGTTTCTCTTAGAACATTTTTATAATGGCATGGAACAGCAAGGGAAGGAATGGCTGCGAGACAGGCGGCCTTCTACCTTAGAAGAAGCAGCCAAATTGGCCGATGAACATTATGACTCCCGTCTTCACAAACCCATGAACTACCGAGCTCCAGCACGGGTCGAACTCAGAGAGGTTTACCGTGCACCCCCTCGTGCTGAATTCCGAGCCCCGGTGCCCACAGGGCCCGTCCGACACTCAGGACCACCCAATAACAGCTCTGAGCGTCACAGACCGACTTGCCACCGATGCAAGCAACCAGGGCATTTCATGGCTAGCTGCCCCCTTAATACGCACCAGACACCCAGGAATTACAATTACCCCTCTGGGTCCTATCGTCCGGCCCGGGCCCTCTGTGTTAACCAAGAGGCCCCTATGGAGGGATATGTGGGGCCGCTTCACGAGGCAGACCCTGTATATGCTGCCTCAGATAACCGCCAGCACCATCGGCAGAGGGTATGGCTCGAGGGGCGATCTACCGAGGGATTGCGAGACACAGGGGCTACTATCACGCTGGTACAGAGTCATTTGGTGCCAGAGCACAAGCGATCCGGACAGACTGTGGCCGTTAGAGTGGCGGGGGGGGATGTGTACAAAATTCCAACAGCTAAAGTGCATCTTGATTGGGGAGCGGGAAAGGGGGCTGTGAACGTGGGCCTAATGGATAATTTACCTGCCGAAGTACTACTGGGCAACGATTTGGGCCCCATGACTTCTGCCTATGCTCCAGTATGCAACAACGAGGCGGACCCAGTGACTACACGGGCCCAAGCCCGGACAGAGCGAGAGCTCTCACCAGTGCGGGAGACACAGGTAAGACCTACCCCGACCTTGCCTGACAGGTTAGGCCCCATACCCTGGGACACCCCAGATGCTTTCGAGGCAGAGTCTAAGACTGACCCGACCTTACAAAAGTACCGGGAACGAGCAGAGACCGGAGGGGGCGGGGCAGATAACGAAACATTCTTATGGGAAAAAGGGAAACTATACCGCTGGACAGAGAAAAGGGGACAGCGTAGGCGACAGCTGGTAGTGCCCCACAAATACCGTCAAGAAATCCTCAAAATAGGCCACGACATCCCCTTAGCAGGCCACCTAGCCGTAACCCGTACCCTACACCGCATTACTCACACGTTCTTTTGGCCAGGGGTGCACGCTGACGTTAGAACTTACTGTAACACCTGCGATGTGTGTCAACGAGTAGGAAGGCGAGGCGATCACCCTAAAGCCCAGCTAGTAAATATGCCCATTGTAGAGGAACCCTTCAGCCGGGTTGCTATTGACCTAGTGGGACCACTGGCTACCCCTAGTCCCTCCGGTAAGCGCTACATTCTTACCGTAGTGGACTACGCTACCAGGTACCCAGAGGCTGTCGCCCTATCCAACATACAAGCGGATACGGTAGCGAATGCACTAGTACAGGTGTTCTCCCGGGTAGGATTTCCAAAAGAAATCCTATCCGACCGAGGCACCCAATTTACGGCTGAATTAACCCAACAACTCTGGCAGGTTTGCAAAATTAAGTCCCTCCTGAGCTCCCCATACCACCCCCAGACGAACGGGCTGTGTGAGAGGTTCAATGGGACCCTCAAGCAAATGCTCAAGACGTTCACTCAGGAATACCGAGACTGGGAACGCTTCCTGCCGCACCTCCTATTTGCTTATCGGGAGGTGCCCCAGGAAACGACAGGGTTCTCTCCCTTCGAGTTGCTCTACGGAAGAAAGGTACGGGGACCCCTAAACCTGATCCGGGAGCACTGGGAGGGAGAGATGGAGGCTGACGGTGTCCCCATTGTGCCATACGTGCTGGAACTCAGGGACCGAATGGAGCAATTAGCCAAATCCGTGCGGGCTAATCTCCAGTTGGCCCAGAGAAGACAGAAAGTATGGTACGATCGGGGGGCCCGAAAGAGAATCTTCACCATAGGACAAAAGGTGTTAGTACTTAAGCCGGTGAAGACAGACAAATTGCAGGCGTCCTGGCAGGGTCCCTACCAGATCGTAGAGAAAAGGGGAGACACCACTTATGTGATAGCTAGCTGCCATGACAACAATCTTAGAAAGACATTCCATGTAAACATGCTCAAGGAATATTTTGAGCGACCAGAGAACGTGACGGCCGTATGTTGTTCCCCTCAGGAAGACCCAGACAGTTTACCCATTCCAGACCTATTAGAAAAGAGTCTCCCCACAGGTATAGTGGCGCAGGTTCAGATAGGGGACCGACTTAGCCCCACTGAAAGGGAGCAGCTCAACCAACTCCTCCAGTCCAAACACCTCACCTTCTCCCCGAAGCCAGGGTACACTACTTTAACCACCCACCAGGTAGATACTCCGGGACAAGCTCCCTTGCGCCAGGCTCCGTACCGAATCCCCGAAGCAGTTAGGACAGGAATGAAGAAGGAGATCGATGAGATGCTCCAGCTCAGGGTAATTGAGCCCTCCGATAGTCCATGGGCCTCCCCAGTTGTCTTGGTGCCCAAGAAAGATGGGACCACCCGGTTCTGTGTAGACTATCGGAGGCTCAATGAAAATACCGTGACGGACGCTTACCCTATGCCCAGGGTAGACGAGCTACTCGATCGTATAGCCAGGGGAAATTACCTGACCACTATTGACCTCTGCAAAGGTTACTGGCAGATTCCCCTGGCCCCGGAGGCTATCCCCAAGTCGGCATTCGTCACCCCATTCGGCTTATATCAGTTTAGGGTAATGCCGTTTGGGATGAAGAATGCCCCAGCTACATTCCAGCGCTTGGTGGATAGGCTCCTGGATGGCTTCCAGAGTTTTGCTTGCGCCTACCTGGACGACATAGCGATCCACAGTGAGTCCTGGGAGGACCACTTAGCTCATGTGGGAATGGTTCTGGATCAGATCCGGGCTGCTGGCCTGACTCTGAAGCCAGAAAAATGCCACTTTGGGATGGCCGAGGTACAGTACCTGGGTCACCGGGTGGGGTGTGGAAAGCAGCGACCAGAGCCGGCCAAAATAGAAGCTGTCGCCAATTGGCCCACCCCCATCACTAAGACTCAGGTCCTAGCCTTCCTGGGCACGGCAGGGTACTATAGACGGTTCGTACCAGACTACAGCACACTTGCCAAACCCCTGACTGACTTGACCAAGAAGAACTTACCTCGACAGGTCCTGTGGTCTCCCCACTGTGAAACGGCTTTCCAGGCTCTCAAAAATGCTCTAATTAACGCTCCTGTCTTGGCGGCCCCAGCCCTTAACAAACGTTTTATCGTCCATACAGACGCTTCCATGTTCGGGCTGGGAGCTGTCCTCAGCCAAGTAGGCGAAGATGGAGGGGAGCATCCAGTTGCCTACATCAGCCGGAAGCTCCTGCCCCGCGAAGTCAGCTATGCAGCGGTCTAAAAGGAGTGTTTGGCTTTGGTGTGGGCATTAAAGAAATTGACTCCCTATTTATATGGTCAGGAGTTCACTCTGGTCACCGACCATAACCCGTTGGTGTGGCTGAACCGGGTCTCTGGAGATAACGGCAGGCTATTACGTTGGAGCATATCGTTGCAACCCTTCAATTTCACCATTACTTACAGACCTGGGAAACAGAATGGCAACGCCGACGGGTTGTCCAGACAAACAGACCTCAGCCCCGCATAACCAGCGGTCTGGACAGCCTTAGTCTGCCCCGAAAAGGGGTCAGACCGTGTCTGCCAGAGTGTTCCACAGAAAGGGAGCACTGTTACAGAAGCATTAGTTATTTTGTTGTGAAGAGCTTATTTCCCAGCAGCAATGCCTGAACCAGCAAGCCAGCGCCTAAGAAGGGCTCCAAGAAAACCGTAACAAGTATCATTTCATAAAGAGTTAACTCTTTTTTTTCAGCTTTTAGAAACTATTGCCTAAATACACATTTTTGCTAGCCTCAGCTCTAAGTTTAGGGATAACCAATCCCATTGTCTAATCACCTCTGGAGCCAGACTGCTAATTGATAAGATGAACTTGTAAACTTGTTATCTTAAGTACTGTAATCCTATTGTGGCCTGTCAAAGGACAGTGCTCTCTATCTAAATGTGTGATGGGGGATTTTGTGCTTCCCCCCCCTCTCCCCCTGGGAGTGCCCTGTGTGCATGTAACCTTAATAAAAAGCAGGCTGGGCATCCCAGTCCTGAGTTCTTGTTTGACCCTCAATCGCAGCGTTGACTCGTTTTTGTGGGCAGAAGGGTATCCTAGCTGTACTACAGCTAAGGGAGATTATTCTATATTTGCGAGACTCATATAGAATACTATGGAAAGCAGCTTCTCCCCTCTTTAGCAATAGGGATCCAGGCTACTAAGCGGTCCATCTCTCAGCGAGACTAAGGGTAACCGTAACAGTTCTATTTAAGGCACAGAATGGGCGACCTGCACTGTGATTGCTCGTTTGCAGCAGATTCAGGCCTGCAGTAACAATTTACCAGCTGCTGAATTGGAGTATTATTTTGTTATTCCCCTACTGATACTTAAGGATACCTGTGTATATAAAACACTAGTTAGAAAAACTTCACCTATTACGCTTGCTATAGTATAGCTAGTAAATAGCACCTTTAAGAATTTTCAGTAAATTAAAGGGACAGGCAAGTCCAAAATATACTTTCATGATTCAAATAGAGCATGTAATTTTAAACAACTTTCCCATTTACTTTTATCACCAATTTTGCTTTGATCTTTTGGTATTCTTAGTTGTAAGCTAAACCTAGGAGGTTTATATGCTAATTTCTTAGACCTTAAAGGGACAGTCTAGTATAAATTAAACTTTCTTTATTCAGATAGGACTTTTAATTTTAATCAACTTTCCAATTTACTTTTATCATCAAATTTGCTTTTTTCTCTTGGTATTCTTAGTTTAAACTAAACATAGGTCGGCTCATATGCTAATTTCTAAGCCTTTGAGGGCTGCTTCTTATCACATACTTTTTAAATCTCTTTTCAACACAAAGAGACAGAAAGTACACGTGGGCCATATAGATAACACTGTGTTCAGGCACAGGGGGTTATTTAAGATTTAGCACAATACAATGCTAAATTTAAGACAATAGGTAATAAACAGTCACAGTCATGTGATCAGGGGGCTGGAAGAAGGTTCCTAGATACAAGGTAATCACAAAGGTAAAATGTGTATTGATATAACAATGCTGGCTATGCAAAACTGGGGAATGTGTAATAAAGGGATTATCTATCTTTTAAAACAATAACAATTCTATGGAAGACTGTCCCTTTAATGCTGCCTCTAATCTAAATGCATTTTGACAGTTTTTAACCACTAGAGGGCATTAGTTCATGTGTTTCATATAGATAACATTGAGCTCATGCACGTGAAGTTCCCTAGGAGTGAGCACTGATTGGCTAAAATGCAAGTCTGTCAAAAGAACTGAAATAAGGGGGCAGTTTGCAGAGGATTAGATACAAGGTAATTACAGAGCTAAAACTTGTATTATAATAACTGTGTTGGTTATGCAAAACTGGGGAATGTGTAATAAAGGGATTATGTGTCTTTTTAAACAAAAATTCTAGCGTTAATTATCCCTTTAATTTACCAACTGGGTTTTAAAACTTTTTAAGTACCTTAACACTGCATTTGCCACGGTTTTTCAATGGTTACACCTCACCAACACCAGTTGACTTATTTGAAGGACCAGTCCGGCCAGTTATTAGACTTGTCTATCATTTTGTGAGCATTTTTGTACAGTATCTTATCATTTCTGCTGAGGACAACTAGGGATAGATATGCAGCAGGGTGATGTCAGCAGTGAGTACTTCCAATTTTCCAAACTGGAAAACTGGTAATTCTTTAGATTACTTGATGAGTTAAATTACAGGAAAAGGGGCAGATATATTTCACTATACACAATATATATTACAATCTCACGCTGTTTTGTGTCTCTTTAACATATATGAAGTGAAACAAGATGGTTTAATTGGCAGGTATTCACACAAACATTATACATTACTGATTCTCGCCCATCTCCTGCTAATGTTATGTGCCTCAGACATTGCAGTAGAGAGATAAAAACTAACTAAAAAAATCATATTGTTCCATCTGAAATGACAGTTATCTTAATCATATCCTTCTTTTCATTACTGCCCGAGAGAGACGAAACGGAAGACAAGGAGTTAATATCCTGAGTGACCATCCTCTATACTAATTGCTTATGCCCTGTGTAGTAACTAACTTTAAATATAAAATAGAACTTTTCCATCAATTAGGTAAAAACCCATCCCCATATCTAGAAGCATTACAGGAAGCCCTTAACTCTTTTTGGGTCATACCTTCTTTTCTTTTTCTGAGAAAGAAAGGGAAGCGAACATAGATATCATGTGGTCGGCAACAGTAGGGTGTAGCCCATCATTACGGGGCTCTGGCACAGCTAGACTCAGAGGGACCAAATCTTCTTCTGTTGCAACAACCTGGAACAGATGTATAGAGGGGGTGTCTGAGGTTAATACCTCAATGACAAACAATTTATTTACACACACATTAAGGAACAGATATATAGAGGGGGTTTCGGAGGTTAATACCTCAAGGACAAACAATTTATTTACATACACAGTAAGGAACAGATGTATAGAGGGGGTGTCTGAGGTTATTGCCTCAATGACAAACAATTTATTTACACGCACAGTAAGGAACAGATGTATAGAGGGGGTGTCTGAGGTTATTGCCTCAATGACAAACAATTTATTTACACACACAGTAAGGAACAGATGTATAGAGGGGGTGTCTGATGTTATTGCCTCAATGACAAACAATTTATTTACACACACAGTAAGGAACAGATGTATAGAGGGGGTGTCTGAGGTTATTGCCTCAATGACAAACAATTTATTTACACACACAGTAAGGAACAGATGTATAGAGGGGGTGTCTGAGGTTATTGCCTCAAGGACAAACAATTTATTTACACACACAGTAAGGAACAGATGTATAGAGGGGGTGTCTGAGGTTATTGCCTCAATGACAAACAATTTATTTACACACAGTAAGGAACAGATGTATAGAGGGGGTGTCTGAGGTTATTGCCTCAATGACAAACAATTTATTTACACACAGTAAGGAACAGATGTATAGAAGGGGTGTCTGATGTTATTGCCTCAATGACAAACAATTTATTTGCACACACAGTAAGGAACAGATGTATAGAGGGGGTGTCTGAGGTTATTGCCTCAATGACAAACAATTTATTTACACACACAGTAAGGAACAGATGTATAGAGGGGGTGTCTGAGGTTATTGCCTCAATGACAAACAATTTATTTACACACACAGTAAGGAACAGATGTATAGAGGGGGTGTCTCATGTTATTGCCTCAATGACAAACAATTTATTTACACACAGTAAGGCACAGATGAATAGAGGGGGTGTCTGATGTTATTGCCTCAATGACAAACAATTTATTTACACACAGTAAGGAACAGATGTATAGAGGGGGTGTCTGAGGTTATTGCCTCAATGACAAACAATTTATTTACACACAGTAAGGAACAGATGTATAGAGGGGGTGTCTGAGGTTATTGCCTCAATGACAAACAATTTATTTACACACACAGTAAGGAACAGATGTATAGAGGGGGTGTCTGATGTTAATACCTCAATGACAAACAATTTATTTACACACAGTAAGGAACAGATGTATAGAAGGGGTGTCTGATGTTAATACCTCAATGACAAACAATTTATTTACACACAGTAAGGAACAGATGTATAGAAGGGGTATCTGATGTTAATACCTCAATGACAAACAATTTATTTACACACAGTAAGGAACAGATGTATAGAGGGGGTGTCTGATGTTAATACCTCAAGGACAAACAATTTATTTACACACAGTAAGGAACAGATGTATAGAAGGGGTGTCTGATGTTAATACCTCAAGGACAAACAATTTATTTACACACAGTAAGGAACAGATGTATAGAAGGGGTGTCTGATGTTAATACCTCAAGGACAAACAATTTATTTACACACACAGTAAGGCACAGATGTATAGAGGGGGTGTCTGATGTTAATACCTCAAGGACAAACAATTTATTTACACACAGTAAGGAACAGATGTATAGAAGGGGTGTCTGATGTTAATACCTCAAGGACAAACAATTTATTTACACACAGCAAGGAACAGATTCGGGAAGAGGGCCCAATGGCACTACTGAAGGGTAAAAAGGGAATATAATAATTGATGATTACGACTGAGAGTAGAAATGAATTTACCCTTAGTGATATACTAAATAATATGATCGTTTGGTGCTATGTACATAACTAGACAAAAAACAAACTTAGAGGTATGACCTCTACAAAAGGTACATATGTTTAGCACTCAAATTCCCTTTATAGGTAATATCGACAGAGTATAGAGTGGCGGATAAACTTGGCTATTAAAATATAACTTTGTTCACAACATGAAGTGGTTATGGCATATTGTGGTATACCATGTACATAAGTTTCATATAATATGTAAAGTATAGAGAGCGTCGTTAACTATACGTAACTGGTATTATACCCAAATGATTATATCCTTGTTCAACAAGTGTGTATATTTTGAACTTATAAATTGGTCAGGAATTACACTGACTCAGATTGATATTAATCAAAATTATATTCCACTTGAAGTCTAATGTATATATTCTGGGTATTAAAGATATTGGTAGCAACTTGACTTAAAGCATAAATATACCTCTGTATATTGTACCAGTTATATTGTGTGGAAAAGTATCTCTTCTGAGCCCAATTAAGGTTATTCGCTCATTTATAGAATTTAGTTTAATAATTGGCTACTTAGTGTTTAGTCACCAACTGGTTAAAGGTGATTGTATGCAATATATAACATTGCGTGCTGCCAAACTCTCTTCCAATCACGTAATTACAAATATAATAGTATGATATATATGTTAAACCATCACTATTGTATGTTATGATGTAATCAATACTCTATATCAATTGCACTCACTCACTTATATCTATTTAGTAGCATATAGTAGCTTATAGGGTAAAAACCACAAACGTTTTTTGCAGTACCACTAAGTGTTGCTAGATTTTCATCAAATTCCGTGAGGACACATATAATAGTATTACTGTATATATTAGACCACTGCTGATGTGTGCAATGGTGTAACCGATTATAGTGTTAACCGATACTATATATTGTGTGCACTCATAAGCTTTTATCTAGTTGATAGCACTTAGGACTAAACCTTAGCTGTTATTTTTACAGCATCACTGATATTGATATGTTAGCTGACTAAGCTTTCTGCATAACAAGAGAGGCTAATTATAGATATTGGTATAGAGAGCCGTATGCCCCATAATCACCATGGAGAGATAGTATTATTCAAAAATAGCACCGAAATTTAACGGTATCTGTGATACTTTTATCGTTTAACTCTATCCCCTTGGTTGTGACCAAATCTATAAGTCTTTACTTGTAACCATACCCGAGTGGCATAGTTTGAATTGCTTATTAGTATAAAACGCTTAAATTTAGTCTCGCTGACCCCAGTAAGTTAGATTAAGAAATTACGTCTAGGCTTTAACAATAGCTATAGCTGTATTAATTGGTTAGGCTGCTATTGAGCTTTGACGAAATAAGTTATGTAATTAAAGATAGATTTTAGTTTCTGCTAAATTAAAACCACATTAACACGGAGCCCATCAACTCCCAACCTCCCCTGACATGTTTTGCCGACAAACTCGGCTTTTTCAAAGGGTTTACCGAGGTTACGGTCTGGCGGGTATTTGTGCCCGGTAACTCCGCCTATTTTAAAAGAATGACCTATCAGCGTATCTGGGTGTGAATGTTTTACTGGTGACGTTCCAGTAACACTCCTCCAGTCCTGGCCAATGGATGTCATTGTTATGCTGGTAATGTTCCAGCTGATTTTTTCAATCTGACAGGTATGCCTCACAGCATATCACGTCTAAATTCCGTGCTCATTTATTTTGTTCATATTATGCATCGTTTGAATATATTTCTGCTTCCATCGTTCATTTATAAATTTTCACAATGATTTCTTATTTTTATTTGATCATAACTTACTTTCTTTCCATCATATATATCTTAGGATGTTATCAATGCAGGTAACAGTACTATTTATTTCGATCTGACATGCTATAATGTTATTCTAATCGCATGTTATGTAAGGTCTGGATTGATCACACAGAACACTGGTTCCCTTCCACGGTTAACCAGCTATTGCACTGATTACTTAAGTATAATATTAGATCTGGGGGGCCATTTTTCCTGATCGTTATGTGTATTGTAAAACATTGTATCAACTCGGTGTCTCTGTGGATATCAAATAGCGCTTTTGGTTTATAAATCAAAACGGTTTTCGGCTCATCCAGTTCTTTAGGCAATATTGCTAGACCTAGCCCAGGAATGTACCCAATCATCCATTCTACAAGCACCCAACATATCAAAGTTAATAATTCAGTGTTAGAATAAATTAAAATAAATCAAGTGTCAAAAGAGTTAATGTCTACATCTATTGTATAGATATCTTCATTGTCCTAAGGTTATCCGTTTCTTTAGATGTTACATCCGAACAATACTAGTAATCTCATATTGATCATATGGACATTTCTTTCAATAGATCCTACTTTTCGGTAGTATAATTTGTAACCTTAATATACCAGGACTAATGTCCCATAATTGTAAATATAAAGTGATGTGTGCTTATAACAAAGAATAAATATAAAGTGATGTGTGCTTATAACAAAGAATAAATATAAAGTGATGTGTGCTTATAACAAAGAATAAATATAAAGTGATGTGTGCTTATAACAAAGAATAAATATAAAGTGATGTGTGCTTATAACAAAGAATAAATATAAAGTGATGTGTGCTTATAACAAAGAATAATGTGTGATTGACAAAATTAACTATTTGTGAAACATACAAATATTATATTTTTGATTTGTGTGTCTTTTTTATTATGCAATGTGTTAGAAGATGTTGATTATCTCGGTACTTAATAAGGCCTTAAACCTTGAATAGAAAATTTAAAGCAAATGCTGGTGATCCACTTAGTGTACAGCATACTAATATTACTTATTAATATTAATATTTTAATATTGTGATCTAAAAATTAATAAAAGTGTTGCTGGAAACAATGTGGTAAAAAACTTAAATTTGTGTTAAAAAATCCCATGCAATGGTGTCAAACTTTATCAAAAGAAATTGCTTAATATGAGAGAAAATTGATTTCTTCTTTTTTTCTCCTTGTTCTCTTTTTTATATTTGACATTGTAATATCTTAGACCAATTTGGTATGCCGGTAGAACGGTGTAAGTGGGTATTTGGGGGTTGTCTTAGTATTTCAAGAGTGGTACTACAGATATACAAAATAATTGTTGTGTTCATTAAGTCCATGAGGCTGGACTGAGTTCATTGAAAAGATCCATCTACTTTCTTGTTCCAATAGTCTGGTGGTTAGATCACCACCTCTTATTCCAAGACTGATCTTTTGGATTCCTGTGCAAGTTAATTTATTGACTCTATTTTGATGTTTTCTCCGAAAATTATATGCTACAGAGGTAATGTTTTTCTTGTTTTGTAGATCTTTGGCGGCATTCTTGATTTTTCGAATATGTTCCTGTAACCGTGTATGCAACTTTCGTGTTGTCATACCAATGTAGATCTTTGGACAGTCACATTTGATCATATATATCACCCCCGTTGTGTTGCAGCTTATATACGTTTTGATGTTGTATATTTTACCAAATCTGTCATGTGTTTTCAGGGTTTTAGGTATATATTTACAGCTTGAGCAGGTGCCACACGGATAAGAATCCTGAATTTTGCTTTTTTTGTTCTTTGTTCGTTGGTCATTGAAATGACTGGGGCTTATCATATCTTTTAAAAAAATTTAAACATTACCAGCATAACAATGACATCCATTGGCCAGGACTGGAGGAGTGTTACTGGAACGTCACCAGTAAAACATTCACACCCAGATACGCTGATAGGTCATTCTTTTAAAATAGGCGGAGTTACCGGGCACAAATACCCGCCAGACCGTAACCTCGGTAAACCCTTTGAAAAAGCCGAGTTTGTCGGCAAAACATGTCAGGGGAGGTTGGGAGTTGATGGGCTCCGTGTTAATGTGGTTTTAATTTAGCAGAAACTAAAATCTATCTTTAATTATATAACTTATTTTGTCAAAGCTCAATAGCAGCCTAACCAATTAATACAGCTATAGCTATTGTTAAAGCCTAGACGTAATTTCTTAATCTAACTTACTGGGGTCAGCGAGACTAAATTTAAGCGTTTTATACTAATAAGCAATTCAAACTATGCCACTCGGGTATGGTTACAAGTAAAGACTTATAGATTTGGTCACAACCAAGGGGATAGAGTTAAACGATAAAAGTATCACAGATACCGTTAAATTTTGGTGCTATTTTTGAATAATACTATCTCTCCATGGTGATTATGGGGCATACGGCTCTCTATACCAATATCTATAATTAGCCTCTCTTGTTATGCAGAAAGCTTAGTCAGCTAACATATCAATATCAGTGATGCTGTAAAAATAACAGCTAAGGTTGAGTCCTAAGTGCTATCAACTAGATAAAAGCTTATGAGTGCACACAATATATAGTATCGGTTAACACTATAATCGGTTACACCATTGCACACATCAGCAGTGGTCTAATATATACAGTAATACTATTATATGTGTCCTCACGGAATTTGATGAAAATCTAGCAACACTTAGTGGTACTGCAAAAAACGTTTGTGGTTTTTACCCTATAAGCTACTATATGCTACTAAATAGATATAAGTGAGTGAGTGCAAGTGATATAGAGTATTGATTACATCATAACATACAATAGTGATGGTTTAACATATATATCATACTATTATATTTGTAATTACGTGATTGGAAGAGAGTTTGGCAGCATGCAATGTTATATATTGCATACAATCACCTTTAACCAGTTGGTGACTAAACACTAAGTAGCCAATTATTAAACTAAATTCTATAAATGAGCGAATAACCTTAATTGGGCTCAGAAGAGATACTTTTCCACACAATATAACTGGTACAATATACAGAGGTATATTTATGCTTTAAGTCAAGTTGCTAACAATATCTTTAATACCCAGAATATATACATTAGACTTCAAGTGGAATATAATTTTGATTAATATCAATCTGAGTCAGTGTAATTCCTGACCAGTTTATAAGTTCAAAATATACACACTTGTTGAACAAGGATATAATCATTTGGGTATAATACCAGTTACGTACAGGGAGTGCAGAATTATTAGGCAAATGAGTATTTTGACCACATCATCCTCTTTATGCATGTTGTCTTACTCCAAGCTGTATAGGCTCGAAGCCTACTACCAATTAAGCATATTAGGTGATGTGCATCTCTGTAATGAGAAGGGGTGTGGTCTAATGACATCAACACCCTATATCAGGTGTGCATAATTATTAGGCAACTTCCTTTCCTTTGGCAAAATGGGTCAAAAGAAGGACTTGACAGGCTCAGAAAAGTCAAAAATAGTGAGATATCTTGCAGAGGGATGCAGCACTCTTAAAATTGCAAAGCTTCTGAAGCGTGATCATTGAACAATCAAGCGTTTCATTCAAAATAGTCAACAGGGTCGCAAAAAGCGTGTGGAAAAACCAAGGCACAAAATAACTGCCCATGAACTGAGAAAAGTCAAGCGTGCAGCTGCCAAGATGCCACTTGCCACCAGTTTGGCCATATTTCAGAGCTGCAACATCACTGGAGTGCCCAAAAGCACAAGGTGTGCAATACTCAGAGACATGGCCAAGGTAAGAAAGGTTGAAAGACGACCACCACTGAACAAGACACACAAGCTGAAATGTCAAGACTGGGCCAAGAAATATCTCAAGACTGATTTTTCTAAGGTTTTATGGACTGATGAAATGAGAGTGAGTCTTGATGGGCCAGATGGATGGGCCCGTGGCTGGATTGGTAAAGGGCAGAGAGCTCCAGTCCGACTCAGACGCCAGCAAGGTGGAGGTGGAGTACTGGTTTGGGCTGGTATCATCAAAGATGAGCTTGTGGGGCCTTTTCGGGTTTAGGATGGAGTCAAGCTCAACTCCCAGTCCTACTGCCAGTTTCTGGAAGACACCTTCTTCAAGCAGTGGTACAGGAAGAAGTCTGCATCCTTCAAGAAAAACATGATTTTCATGCAGGGCAATGCTTCATCATACGCGTCCAAGTACTCCACAGCGTGGCTGGCAAGAAAGGGTATAAAAGAAGAAAATCTAATGACATGGCCTCCTTGTTCACCTGATCTGAACCCCATTGAGAACCTGTGGTCCATCATCAAATGTGAGATTTACAAGGAGGGAAAACAGTACACCTCTCTGAACAGTGTCTAGGAGGCTGTGGTTGCTGCTGCACGCAATGTTGATGGTGAACAGATCAAAACACTGACAGAATCCATGGATGGCAGGCTTTTGAGTGTCCTTGCAAAGAAAGGTGGCTATATTGGTCACTGATTTGTTTTTGTTTTGTTTTTGAATGTCAGAAATGTATATTTGTGAATGTTGAGATGTTATATTGGTTTCACTGGTAAAAATAAATAATTGAAATGGGTATATATTTGTTTTTTGTTAAGTTGCCTAATAATTATGCACAGTAATAGTCACCTGCACACACAGATATCCCCCTAAAATAGCTATAACTAAAAACAAACTAAAAACTACTTCCAAAACTATTCAGCTTTGATATTAATGAGTTTTTTGGGTTCATTGAGAACATGGTTGTTGTTCAATAATAAAATTGATCCTCAAAAATACAACTTGCCTAATAATTCTGCACTCCCTGTATAGTTAACGACGCTCTCTATACTTTACATATTATATGAAACTTATGTACATGGTATACCACAATATGCCATAACCACTTCATGTTGTGAACATCAATAATGTGCATAAAGATTTATCACACACCAAGTATATCTAGTAAAGTTATGACTGGGTATGCATTACCACTAATAGATAGATTTATATAATTTCATCAAGTAGTTGGAGCACCTAGAGGTACCAACCAGATATATTATATCGCTGATAACATATAAGTTCATATCCAGTGGTATTCACATCACGGTCCTCAATTTGATGGATCCAATTTCTGTAATTTTAATTGTTTTGTCTTACCATTATATTTTAATAGCCAAGTTTATCCGCCACTCTATACTCTGTCGATATTACCTATAAAGGGAATTTGAGTGCTAAACATATGTACTTTTTGTAGAGGTCATACCTCTAAGTTTGTTTTTAGTAAGGAACAGATGTATAGAGGGGGTGTCTGAGGTTAATACCTCAAGGACAAACAATTTATTTACACACACAGTAAGAAACAGATGTATAGAGGGGGTGTCTGAGGTTATTGCCTCAATGACAAACAATTTATTTACACGCACAGTAAGGAACAGATGTATAGAGGGGGTGTCTGAGGTTATTGCCTAAATGACAAACAATTTATTTACACACACAGTAAGGAACAGATGTATAGAGGGGGTGTCTGAGGTTATTGCCTCAATGACAAACAATTTATTTACACACAGTAAGGAACAGATGTATAGAGGGGGTGTCTGAGGTTATTGCCTCAATGACAAACAATTTATTTACACACAGTAAGGAACAGATGTATAGAGGGGGTGTCTGAGGTTAATACCTCAAGAACAAACAATTTATTTACACACAGTAAGGCACAGATGTATAGAGGGGGTGTGTGAGGTTATTGCCTCAATGACAAACAATTTATTTACACACAGTAAGGAACAGATGTATAGAGGGGGTGTCTCATGTTATTGCCTCAATGACAAACAATTTATTTACAAACAAACAAAGGGTGGTGTGAGTGCTAATCAGGAAAAGGTTTCTGTGCTTGAATCCCTAATATGGTCTGATAAAATCTCCAATTACAGACTATACGATAAAGAGGTGAGAGTGGTGTGGGATAAGCGCTCCAGCTAGGTAGAGCCAACCAGATTATTAAAAAATAAAATGAAATAACAAGAGGAACTAATGATAATAAAAGAGAATTTTTATAGTGATTTAAGTAGATAACTAGTTAATGCATACAGAATATGTTAGCATATACTCAATTACATAAGATGCCGGCATCAGTAACAATCAAACATATTAATCATATTAAAAACAGAAAAATACAGCCGATATAAAATTTCTAAAAGGTTCCCTGAGTGTTTCTTAAAAATATATACGAATATGAATAAACTTGATAAAGGTAAATGACTCTTAGCACAGTGAAATTGGCTCGGCTAAATGTTACCAGTATTATTTTTAAGCAATGGAATATTTGGTCACAGTGTTCAGTGGAGGCGTCTGATCTGTTCAGCCGTTAGAAGTAACTGTGAGTGATGGATCGGGAGGTGTGACGTCACGTCACCTGACTATTGTATTCCTCCAATCTCTGTGATATGCTTAAACACAACAAGTTTGAAATTTGTATCCAATTCTTAATTGTAACAAAGTATACTTGTTTATGTGATGGTTAGTATCAATACTTGCAAGTGTCCAATGTCCAAAGAATCTGTCCAAATTTGAAAAAAACGGTTTGTTTTATCAGCAGCTCTGAATCCTATGGAGTGTTGATCCGTTTGGTTTTATGTCCGTTCTGAAATGTGAAACTTGTCCTTATCCGAAGAAGCTCCTAAGCACTTGGTTTTTAGTGTATATTAGGGCTATGATGGGAGCAAAGGAAGAAACAAGGGGGCACACAGGAATTATTCATACATCGATCTCAGTGTTGATTCAAGGAGATAGAAATGAACCTGTTTTTGTGCCAGTAAAACAATTTAGCAGTTCAATAGCCTTAGTATATAATTGGTTACACACAGGAATTACTCATATGTCCTCCCTCTATATTAATCATAGAGATAGGGATGAACCTGTGGAGTGTAACACTACCAGTAATACAATTCTGAATTGACAGGAGTAAGCAAATCTACGCGTTTCGGCAGTGTTAGCTGTGACCAAATATTCCATTGCTTAAAAATAATACTGGTAACATTTAGCCGAGCCAATTTCACTGTGCTAAGAGTCATTTACCTTTATCAAGTTTATTCATATTCGTATATATTTTTAAGAAACACTCAGGGAACCTTTTAGAAATTTTATATCGGCTGTATTTTTCTGTTTTTAATATGATTAATATGTTTGATTGTTACTGATGCCGGCATCTTATGTAATTGAGTATATGCTAACATATTCTGTATGCATTAACTAGTTATCTACTTAAATCACTATAAAAATTCTCTTTTATTATCATTAGTTCCTCTTGTTATTTCATTTTATTTTTTAATAATCTGGTTGGCTCTACCTAGCTGGAGCGCTTATCCCAAACAATTTATTTACACACAGTAAGGAACAGATGTATAGAGGGGGTGTCTGAGGTTATTGCCTCAATGACAAACAATTTATTTACACACAGTAAGGAACAGATGTATAGAGGGGGTGTAAAATAGTGGTAGTTATCCATAACTACCACTATTTTACATAGTCATTGATGTAACACACAACTACTAATGTTATCCATAGCCCACAAAATAAAGCACAGCCACTAATGTTATCCATAGCCCACGTCATAAAGCACAGGCACTAATGTTATTCATAGCCCGCATCATAAAGCACAGCCACTAATGATACTCATAGCCCACGTCATAAAGCACAGCCACTAATGTTATTTATAGCCCACGTTATAAAGCACAGCTACTAATGTTATCCATAGCCCACATCATAAAGCACAGCCACTAATGTTATCCATAGCCCACATCATAAAGCACAGCCACTAATGTTATCCATAGCCCACATCATAAAGCACAGCCACTAATGTTATCCATAGCCCACGTCATAAAGCACAGCCACTAATGTTATCCATATCCCACGTCATAAAGCACAGCCACTAATGTTATCCATAGCCCACGTCATAAAGCACAGCCACTAATGTTATCCATAGCCCACGTCATAAAGCACAGGCACTAATGTTATTCATAGCCCGCATCATAAAGCACAGCCACTAATGATACTCATAGCCCACGTCATAAAGCACAGCCACTAATGTTATTTATAGCCCACGTTATAAAGCACAGCCACTAATGTTATCCATAGCCCACATCATAAAGCACAGCCACTAATGTTATCCATAGCCCACATCATAAAGCACAGCCACTAATGTTATCCATAGCCCACATCATAAAGCACAGCCACTAATGTTATCCATAGCCCACGTCATAAAGCACAGCCACTAATGTTATCCATATCCCACGTCATAAAGCACAGCCACTAATGTTATCCATAGCCCACGTCATAAAGCACAGCCACAAATGTTATTCATAGCCCACGTCATAAAGCACAGCCACTAATGTTATAGATAGCCCACGTCGTAAAGCACAGCCACTAATGTTATCCATAGCCTACATCATAAAGCACAGCCACTAATGTTATCCATAGCCCAGGACATAAAGCACAGCCACTAATGTTATCTATAGCTCACGACATAAAGCACAGCCACTAATGTTATTCATAGCCCACAACATAAAGCACAGCCACTAATGTTATCCATAGCCCAGGACATAAAGCACAGCCACTAATGTTATTCATAGTCCATGTCATAAAGTACAGACACTAATGTTATTAATAGCCCAGGACATAAAGCACAACCACTGTTATACATAGCCCACGTAATAAAGCAAAGCCACTAATGTTATTCATAGCCCACAACATAAAGCACATCCACTAATGTTATCCATAGCCCAGGACATAAAGCACAGCCACTAATGTTATCCATAGCCCACGTCATAAAGCACAGCCACTAATGTTATCCATAGCCTACGTCATAAAGCACAGCCACTAATGTTATCCATAGCCTAGGACATAAAGCACAGCCACTAATGTTATCTATAGCTCACGACATAAAGCACAGCCACTAATGTTATTCATAGCCCACAACATAAAGCACAGCCACTAATGTTATCCATAGCCCAGGACATAAAGCACAGCCACTAATGTTATCCATAGCCCAGGACATAAAGCACAACCACTGTTATCCATAGCCCACGTCATAAAGCAAAGCCACTAATGCTATCCATAGCCCACGTCATAAAGCACAGCCACTAATGTTATCCAAAGCCCACAACATAAAGCACAGCCACTAATGTTATCTATAGCCCACGTCATAAAGCACAGCCACTTATGTTATCCATAGTCCAGGACATAAAGCACAGCCACTAATGTTATCCATAGCCTACGTCATAAAGCACAGCCACTAATGTTATCCATAGCCCAGGACATAAAGCACAGCCACTAATGTTATCCATAGCTCAGGACATAAAGCACAGCCACTAATGTTATCCATAGCCCACAACATAAAGCACAGCCACTAATGTTATCCATAGCCCACGTCATAAAGCACAGTCACTAATGTTATCCATAGCTCAGGACATAAAGCACAGCCACTAATGTTATCTATAGCCCACGACATAAAGCACAGCCACTAATGTTATCCATAGCCCACAACATAAAGCACAGCCACTAATGTTATCCATAGCCCACGTCATAAAGCACAGTCACTGTTATCCATAGCCCACGTCATAAAGCAAAGCCACTAATGTTATCCATAGCCCACGTCATAAAGCAAAGCCACTAATGTAATCCATAGCCTACGTCATAAAGCTCAGCCACTAATGTTATCCAAAACCCACAACATAAAGCACAGCCACTAATGTTATCCATAGTCCAGGACATAAAGCACAGCCACCAATGTTATCCATAGCCCACGACATAGAGCACAGCTACCAATGTTATCTATAGCCCACGTCATAAAGCACAGCCACTAATGTTATCTATAGCCCACAACATAGAGCACAACCACTAATGTTATCCATAGCCCACAACATAAAGCACAGCCACTAATGTTATCCATAGCCCACAACATAAAGCACAGCCACTAATGTTAGCTATAGCCCATGTCATAAAGCACAACCACTAATGTTATTCATAGCCCACGTTATAAAGCACAACCACTAATGTTATCCATAGCCTACGTCATAAAGCACAGCCACTAATTTTATCCAGAGCCCACGTCATAAAGCACAACCACTAATGTTATCCATAGCCCATGACATAAAGCACAGCCACTAATGTTATCCATAGACCACGCCATAAAGCACAGCCACAAATGTTATCCATAGCCCAGGACATAGAGCACAGCCACTAATGTTATCCATAGCCCAGGATATAAAGCACAGCCACTAATGTTATCCATAGCCCACGTCATAAAGCAGAGCCACTAATGTTATCCATAGCGTCCGCCTGACATAAAGCAAAGCCACTAATGATATCCATAGCCCACGACATAGAGCACAGCCACTAATGTTATCCATAGCCCACATCATAAAGCACAGCCACTAATGTTATCTATAGCAGACAACATAAAGCACAGAAACTAATGTTATCCATAACCCACGTCATAAAGCACAACAACTAATGTTATGCATAGCCCACGTCATAAAGAAAAGCCACTAATGTTATCAATAGCCCACAACATAAAGCACAGCCACTAATGGTATCCATAGCCCACGACATAAAGCACAACCACTAATGTTACCCATAGCCCACAACATAAAGCACAACCACTAACGTTATCCATAGCCCACATCATAAAGCACAGCCACTAACGTTATCCATAGCCCACGTCATAAAGCACAGCCACTAATGTTATCCAGAGCCCACGTCATAAAGCACATCCACTAATGTTATCCATAGCCCACGTCATAAAGCACAGCCCCTAATGTTATCCATAGCCCACATCATAAAGCACAGCCACTAATGTTATCCATAGCCCACGTCATAAAGCACAGCCACTAACGTTATCCATAGCCCACATCATAAAGCACAGCCACTAATGTTATCCAGAGCCCATGTCATAAAGCACAGCCACTAATGTTATCAATAGCCCATGACATAAAGCACAGCCACTAATGTTATCCATAACCCATGACATAAAGCACAGCCACTAATGTTATCCATAGCCCACACCATAAAGCACAGCCACAAATGTTATCCATAGCCCAGGACATAAAGCACAGCCACTAATGTTATCCATAGCCCACGTCATAAAGCACAGCCACTAATGTTATCCATAGCCCATGACATAAAGCACAGCAACTAATGTTATCCATAGCCCATGACATAAAGCCCAGCTACTAATGTTATCCATAGACCACGCCATAAAGCACAGCCACAAATGTTATCCATAGCCCAGGACATAAAGCACAGCCACTAATGTTATCCATAGCCCACGTCATAAAGCACAGCCACTAATGTTATCCATAGCCCAGGACATAGAGCACAGCCACTAATGTTATCCATAGCATCCGCCTGACATAAAGAAAAGCCACTAATGATATCCATAGCCCACAAC
Organism: Bombina bombina; assembly: GCF_027579735.1. Classification (NCBI taxonomy): domain Eukaryota; kingdom Metazoa; phylum Chordata; class Amphibia; order Anura; family Bombinatoridae; genus Bombina; species Bombina bombina. Next base: position 31,686,558 of record NC_069501.1, read on the forward strand.
ATAAAGCACAACCACTAACGTTATCCATAGCCCACATCATAAAGCACAGCCACTAACGTTATCCATAGCCCACGTCATAAAGCACAGCCACTAATGTTATCCAGAGCCCACGTCATAAAGCACAGCCACTAATGTTATCCATAGCCCACGTCATAAAGCACAGCCACTAATGTTATCCATAGCCCACGTCATAAAGCACAGCCACTAATGTTATCCATAGCCCACGTCATAAAGCACAGCCACTAACGTTATACAAAGCCCACGTCATAAAGCACAGCCACTAACGTTATACATAGCCCACATCATAAAGCACAGCCACTAATGTTATCCAGAGCCCACGTCATAAAGCACAACCACTAATGTTATCCATAGCCCACGTCATAAAGCACAGCCACTAATGTTATCCATAGCCCACGTCATAAAGCACAGCCACTAATGTTATCCAGAGCCCACGTCATAAAGCACAGCCACTAATGGTATCCATAGCCCATGACATAAAGCACAGCCACTAATGTTATCCATAGCCCATGACATAAAGCACAGCCACTAATTTTATCCATAGACCACGCCATAAAGCACAGCCACTAATGTTATCCATAGACCAGGACATAGAGCACAGCCACTAATGTTATCCATAGCCCAGGACATAAAGCACAGCCACTATTTTATCCATAGCCCACGTCATAAAGCACAGCCACTAATGTTATCCATAGCCCACGTCATAAAGCACAGCCACTAATGTTATCCATAGCGTCCGCCTGACATAAAGCAAAGCCACTAATGATATCCATAACTCACGACATAGAGCACAGCCACTAATGTTATCCATAGCCCACATCATAAAGCACAGCCACTAATGTTATCTATAGCCCACAACATAAAGCACAGAAACTAATGTTATCTATAACCCATGTCATAAAGCACAACCACTGATGTTATCCATAGCCCACGTCATAAATCAAAGCCACTAATGTTATCCATAGCCCACGTCATAAAGCAAAGCCACTAATGTTATCCATAGCCCATGTCATAAAGCACAGCCACTAATGTTATCCATAGCCCATGGCATAAAGCACAGCCACTAATGTTATCCATAGCCCACGTCATAACGCACAGCCACTAACGTTATCCATAGCCAACGTCATAGAGCACAGTCACTAATGTTATCTATAGCCCAGGATATAGAGCACAGCCACTAATGTTATCCATAGCCCACGTCATAAAGCACAGCCACTAACGTTATCCATAGCCCAAGACATAAAGCACAGCCACTAACGTTATCCATATCCCATGACATAAAGCATAGCCACTAATGTTATCCATAGCCCACGTCATAAAGCACAGCCACTAATGTTATATATAGCCCACAACATAAAGCACAGCCACTAATGTTATCCATAGCCCACGTCATAAAGCAGAGCCACTAATGTTATCCATAGCGTCGGCCTGACATAAAGCAAAGCCACTAATGATATCCATAGCCCACGACATAGAGCACAGCCACTAATGTTATCCATAGCCCACATCATAAAGCACAGCCACTAATGTTATCTATAGCCCACAACATAAAGCACAGAAACTAATGTTATCCATAACCCACGTCATAAAGCACAACAACTAATGTTATGCATAGCCCACGTCATAAAGAAAAGCCACTAATGTTATCAATAGCCCACAACATAAAGCACAGCCAATAATGGTATCCATAGCCCACGACATAAAGCACAACCACTAATGTTACCCATAGCCCACAACATAAAGCACAACCACTAACGTTATCCATAGCCCACATCATAAAGCACAGCCACTAACGTTATCCATAGCCCACGTCATAAAGCACAGCCACTAATGTTATCCAGAGCCCACGTCATAAAGCACATCCACTAATGTTATCCATAGCCCACGTCATAAAGCACAGCCCCTAATGTTATCCATAGCCCACATCATAAAGCACAGCCACTAATGTTATCCATAGCCCACGTCATAAAGCACAGCCACTAACGTTATCCATAGCCCACATCATAAAGCACAGCCACTAATGTTATCCAGAGCCCATGTCATAAAGCACAGCCACTAATGTTATCAATAGCCCATGACATAAAGCACAGCCACTAATGTTATCCATAACCCATGACATAAAGCACAGCCACTAATGTTATCCATAGCCCACACCATAAAGCACAGCCACAAATGTTATCCATAGCCCAGGACATAAAGCACAGCCACTAATGTTATCCATAGCCCACGTCATAAAGCACAGCCACTAATGTTATCCATAGCCCATGACATAAAGCACAGCAACTAATGTTATCCATAGCCCATGACATAAAGCCCAGCTACTAATGTTATCCATAGACCACGCCATAAAGCACAGCCACAAATGTTATCCATAGCCCAGGACATAAAGCACAGCCACTAATGTTATCCATAGCCCACGTCATAAAGCACAGCCACTAATGTTATCCATAGCCCAGGACATAGAGCACAGCCACTAATGTTATCCATAGCATCCGCCTGACATAAAGAAAAGCCACTAATGATATCCATAGCCCACAACATAAAGCACAACCACTAACGTTATCCATAGCCCACATCATAAAGCACAGCCACTAACGTTATCCATAGCCCACGTCATAAAGCACAGCCACTAATGTTATCCAGAGCCCACGTCATAAAGCACAGCCACTAATGTTATCCATAGCCCACGTCATAAAGCACAGCCACTAATGTTATCCATAGCCCACGTCATAAAGCACAGCCACTAATGTTATCCATAGCCCACGTCATAAAGCACAGCCACTAACGTTATACAAAGCCCACGTCATAAAGCACAGCCACTAACGTTATACATAGCCCACATCATAAAGCACAGCCACTAATGTTATCCAGAGCCCACGTCATAAAGCACAACCACTAATGTTATCCATAGCCCACGTCATAAAGCACAGCCACTAATGTTATCCATAGCCCACGTCATAAAGCACAGCCACTAATGTTATCCAGAGCCCACGTCATAAAGCACAGCCACTAATGGTATCCATAGCCCATGACATAAAGCACAGCCACTAATGTTATCCATAGCCCATGACATAAAGCACAGCCACTAATTTTATCCATAGACCACGCCATAAAGCACAGCCACTAATGTTATCCATAGACCAGGACATAGAGCACAGCCACTAATGTTATCCATAGCCCAGGACATAAAGCACAGCCACTAATGTTATCCATAGCCCACGTCATAAAGCACAGCCACTAATGTTATCCATAGCCCAGGACATAAAGCACAGCCACTAATGTTATCCATAGCGTCCGCCTGACATAAAGCAAAGCCACTAATGATATCCATAACTCACGACATAGAGCACAGCCACTAATGTTATCCATAGCCCACATCATAAAGCACAGCCACTAATGTTATCTATAGCCCACAACATAAAGCACAGAAACTAATGTTATCTATAACCCACGTCATAAAGCACAACCACTGATGTTATCCATAGCCCACGTCATAAATCAAAGCCACTAATGTTATCCATAGCCCACGTCATAAAGCAAAGCCACTAATGTTATCCATAGCCCATGTCATAAAGCACAGCCACTAATGTTATCCATAGCCCATGGCATAAAGCACAGCCACTAATGTTATCCATAGCCCACGTCATAACGCACAGCCACTAACGTTATCCATAGCCAACGTCATAGAGCACAGTCACTAATGTTATCTATAGCCCAGGATATAGAGCACAGCCACTAATGTTATCCATAGCCCACGTCATAAAGCACAGCCACTAACGTTATCCATAGCCCAAGACATAAAGCACAGCCACTAACGTTATCCATATCCCATGACATAAAGCATAGCCACTAATGTTATCCATAGCCCACGTCATAAAGCACAGCCACTAATGTTATATATAGCCCACAACATAAAGCACAGCCACTAATGTTATCCATAGCCCACAACATAAAGCACAACTAATGTTATGCATAGCCCACGTCATAAAGAAAAGCCACTAATGTTATCAATAGCCCACAACATAAAGCACAGCCACTAATGTTATCCATAGCCCACGTCATAAAGCACAGCCACTAATGTTATCCATAGCCCACGTCATAAAGCACAACCACTAATGTTATCCATAGCCCACATCATAAAGCACAGCCACTAATGTTATCCATAGCCCACGTCATAAAGCACAGCCACTAATGTTATCCATAGCCCCTGATATGATCCATAGCTACAAATGTTTTACATAGTACGTGATGTAAGACACAACCACTAATGTTATGTAAAGCACCATCACCCATGTCACTGCCCTCTTGCATGGCACCTCACCTGACTTAGCATGCAGTGCAGTAAGACTGGCACAGAGAGCTGCTCCTCCGGCACATCATTCAACAGATCATTGTAGAACCGCATGTCCACCTCTTCAGGCACAGATGAGACTTCTACCTCAGCTGTATGAGACAGAGGAGAAAAAGCGCTTAGCACCAACCATAGAGTGTTTACTGGGACAAGTAAAGGAAGGAAGGGTTTTAGATAACACAGCTGCTAATAATATAACAGAGGAATTAGCCTCTATAAAAAAATTATTTGGTGATGAATTAACTGCAAACAATAACTTAGACAACGCTCTGTTTTTTTTACATACGTACCGTGTAACGGAGTAGATGGGGGAAGGGACAATGCTGGCTGGATCTCTTCCATAGAAGTTTTTTTTTTCATTAAAGCAGTTGGCGACTGGGCTCCACCGACCTAGGAATGAAGAGTTGAAACATCACACAATGAAACTGGCGATCAATTAACTTAACTAAAAATATAAAAAGCCCATAAGTACCTCAACCACTGGTGATCATCTTATTAACTGCTCTATCTTGGTATAAAGACAGTAAATGCACAGCACAGGCCAGATAAGGAATTACATTTGACTATTCCAGTTGCTTGACCCTAGAAGTCAGTCTTTGGATTTTCCTGAGCGTCCTTGCACATCCTTGTGTATCAGGACTTACATAGAAGAGGCAGGAGACAAGTGGGGGTAATTCTGCCAGCAGTGTAATCTGGCTTTTCTGGTGATAAACAGTGGCTTTTTGACATTGTTCTATTGCTGTATCTTGAATACTCTATCACAGCAACAGATCAGTGGCGCAGAAGTGTCTGGGAGAGATGATTTCTGTCACGGATACCAGACAGCCAAAGCTTCTGTCACGGACACCAGGCACCAAGGAGGGTTAAACCCCTACCCCCCTACTACCTCACCCCTGTTGTTTCTCATCAGTTTTGGGCTCCTTGGAGCAACCGCAAGCTCTAGGAGTCTTTGTTTGCTTGTTTTTGTGTTCCTACTTTGTCAGAGAAGAGCTGGTCTCTGACCGGAAAAACCCTCCTAGGCTGGCCGGGCTCCTTGAACTCCCGGTCAGCTGCCTCACAACGTACACCCGCCTAGTCCCTCACAGGCTGGATGTGCTCCTGGAACTCCCGGTCGGCCACAGAACAGCAGGACACCTGCTAACTTTACCCCTGGTCGCTCCAGTGGCCCTTTGCTCCCCCGGGATCACCCCAAAACTGCCACCTACCCCTCCCCTATCCTTACCGGGCTGTAACTCCGGTCCCCAGTAGCGGATCACGGTCTCTCTCCCCCGTGGCACAGCCAGGAGCAGGGAGAGGAGACAGTCTGTCTCTCTCCCAAGCGGCAGAGCCATCCCCTTGGAGCGGAGGTAGTCGTCCTCCCTCCCCGTAAGCAGAAGCCCTTCCTGGGAGAGGAGACAGTCAGGCTCTCTCCCCAGCAGCAGAACCAGGAGCAGGGAAAGGAGACAGCCGGTCTCTCTCCCCAGCGACAGAGCCATCCCCTGGGAGCGGAGGTAGTTGTCCTCTCTCCTTGTAAGCAGAACCCCTTCCTGGGAGAGGAGACAGTCAGTCTCTCTCCCCAGCGGCAGAGCCAGGAGAAGGGAGAGGAGACAGTCGGTCTCTCTCCCCAGCGGCAGAGCCATCCCCTGGGAGCGGAGGTAGTTGTCCTCTCTCCTTGTAAGCAGAACCCCTTCCTGGGAGAGGAGACAGTCAGTCTCTCTCCCCAGCGGCAGAGCCAGGAGAAGGGAGAGGAGACAGTCGGTCTCTCTCCCCAGTGGCAGAGCCATCCCCTGGGAGTGGAGGTAGTCGTCCTCCCTCCCCTTACACAGGGAGAGACGAATGTCGATAACTCTCCCCAGTGGCAGCACACCTTCCAGGGAATGGAGACAGCCAGTCTCCATCCCCAACAGCAGCACCCCTTCCAGGGAGCGGAGACAACCGGTCTCCCTCCCCAGCGGCAGCACAGTTTCTCAGGGAGCGGAGGTAGCCGGTCTCCCTCCCCAGTGACAGATCCCTTTCCCAGGAGGAGAGACATCCCGTCTCTCTCCCCAGTAGCTGGGCAAGTAGCTGGGCATGATCTCTACCGTATACAGCGGGGAAACCGGCAATGGCTTTGTTTATGGGTGGGTCAGCCGGTACTCAACCGAGTGTCACAGAGGGAGGCAGTGTGGCCATAATACTTAAAAACACTGAAACTTGTGGGAGAGCAACTGTTTGGGAGCCGGCCTTGGCAAACTTGTTTGGAACTTTGCATGTGACTATCCTAGGGCTCAGGGGATAAATGCCAGCAGGAACCCCCCAGGATGCCCCAAGCCCAGGAGAGATGAGATAATCTTCCCTAGCAACCGAGAAGTGGAGGGCCAGCGTCGGACAGCCCCAGGCCGACCCGTTAAGGTGAACTTGTGGTAGGGGGTAACATCAGTGCAGTGGAGGAGGTTTGGATTAGGTTTTTTACAGTGGGGGGGGTCACAGTTGGGGTGAACCTGTGGTAGGGGGTCACACCAGTGCAGTGGAGGAGGTCGGGGTTACGTTTTTGCAGTAGGTAGTCACAGTTAGGGTGAACCTGTGGTAGGGGGTCACACCAGTGCAGTGGAGGAGGTTGTGATTAGGTTTTTACAGTAGGGGGTCACAGTTAGGGTAAACTTGTGGTAGGGGGTCATATCAGTGCAGTGGAGGGGGTTGGGGTTAAGTTTTTGCAGTAGGGGGTCACAGTTAGGGTGAACCTGTGGTAGAGGGTCACATCAGTGAAGTAGAGGAGGTTGTGATTAGGTTTTTTGCAATGGGGGAGGGGGTCACAATTACTTTATAGGCTAATACAGTGCACTTGAATAAAAAAGCACTTTGATAGAGACCTTTTATAGCTGAGTTAAAGCTTTTAAGTACATAATAGCTCCCTTTTTAATTTAATAAATCAGTATAACGGAATTACCTCAATTAAATATAAAAAAATACAATAAATGAAGTACCATCAAGCTTGGGACCATCTCTCCTGGAAAATAACTAGAGAAGACTTTGCTAGTGTACAAAATGTAAAATCAGTTCTACAGTTTGGACTGAATCCTCATGTTATATTATCATGGTGTTGTATATAGGTGGCTACATGATGCCTTAGGGTTTTACTGATTACGGAGTGTTTTTAAATAAGTGCACACTGCACTGTAAAGTAAAAATAAAACATAACTCACCACAGAACCTGATAGATGTGTCACTTGGGGCTCACTGACCACCAATGGGACATTGATGATCTTCATGTTGTTCAGATAATGCTGGTGCTGTCTTCTCCAGTCCAAGCAATCATACATGAGGCAGGCTATGCTTTCAAATATCTCAGTACCGTACTCAAGCTATGAGAGACAAAATATTCTCCTTAAAGGATAAGTGACCAAGGTCAGTACCTAACCAAGTCACTTCACTGGCTGGGTTTTCTATGTGGTCCATCAGAATGTATAGCACTTGCCTATAAATGGCAGCAATGGGGTTAAACACAATACATTATACTCTCTTGAATAACACTAAGTAAAAACTTCACTTTTTTATAATTTCCTTTAATCAATAAGCCTTAAAATCTAACCCTAGTGATAGGTCTAGAGGTTTTCACCTGCTTAGCGTCAGTGGATGTGTGTTTAATTGTATAAATAACAGAAGGTAAAGGAGCTTTATCACAAACCAGCATTTCTCCATCACTCCATGAAGCAGGGTGGATATTGTCTTTGACCAAATGCTGCAGCCGGGCCACCTGTGACAGTGCGGGTCCAGGCCTGCCGCTGTTCAGGATGGGCTCCAAGTATTTCCAAAACATGTCTAGGGATTTTCTTACTTTTTGCTTCCTTTGCAGTTCAGCTTCGACAACTAAGGATAATACAAATGAGACAAAGCTTGTGATCATCTAGTGTTAATACACCATGATAGCAGGCATATATTGTTTTTAGAATGATGCAGTAATTTCACCAATAACTTCCCTACATGACCACCTGCCTTGGAAATATTGCCCCTGATTGTGAATTTAAACACGGGGTTTAGCACTTGGGGATATTCAGTCTCATTGTTATCCCTCCTAGACTAGAAACAAGTGTCTACTGGAACTATCCAGACAAATGTGCCACCTTTAGTGACTTTTATTGTCTCGTATTTTGCTCTATTTCTACTTCTTATTCCATATTTTACTCTCACCCCAAAAAACAAACTAAGCTTCATGTAGCTCCCTCAATCAGTAGTCGTCATTACCATTATATGAGCACTGTTTTAAACATCATGATCATCAAATTGCATTAACATATGTGACTTGTACCTTCTGGTGATAGGAATGCCTCCGTCTGATGAGCTGCCAGGCTAGCATAGTTCTGGGAAGATATTCTAATTACACTGGACACATTGATCCCGAGATCAGCCAACAGCACGAGGATCTGAGGCTGATAGAATCCAAGGACTATGATGTAATGCTGAGCCCCATCGTCTGGTTCATCATCTGTAAAGATATTAACAATCCCACACCAAGTCTGATCAATTCTCCCCATCCGCCCTACTAACAGAACTCTATTTAATAAAATGTATAATATTATTTATTAAATGGGCTCATTACAAGAGTTTTTCATGGATCTCTGTAGCACTGTCTATGCATGAACAAGAGATGACTGCAGATACATTTATATTGCATTTTATCTGCAAAGTAAATGTACAGAAGGTCTGCAAAGCCTTATACCTAGCTATGTATGGAGTACAACATCTGTGCCCATCAGTTAAGAAGGTAGTCATAGCGATCGTGGAGATAAAAAACGTATATTAAGGGCGACTATGTACATAGAAGGAGGTAGCGGCAGACAGCCCAGATGAACATGGAGAGAAGAGTGATCATGGAGGTACAGTAGAAGCATCAGGATAAAGAAAGTCAGAGGGGATAAGGTGCAAAGATATCTCCCTACACCACTGCATTATGGTGATTGTAAATGTCAATGACACACTAATGTGATAATGATACAGAAAGTGTGAGGGCCCTGTCTTGTGGGAAATTACTGGCCCTTAGATGTTAAAAGATATCCAATATTAGAAGTTATGGCTTTCATGATTTACCCCCCCATTAGAAGAAGTAGAGAGTCGTTTTATTTTCTCCTGGCCCTGGTGGTTCCCCCTGATCAGTAGCAGTAAATGATAAAGGCAAAGAGGACTCAGAAGGGAACAGAGGAACGTGACCCACAACATACCAATAAAACGCTTGGCCTCATCTTCTTCTCCTCTGCGCTTCAGAGTCGTTTGCTTTTTTACAGGAGGAGGACCCTCTGGTGCTTTCTTCCCTTTTCCTTTTCCAATAGATTTAGCACTTGATGGTTTTTCCTTTGCTGTTTTGTTGCTTTTAGTTTTCTCCTCTGTAGACTAACAGATAATATGTTTGTTATTTCAATACTCGTTTTATCCCTGTGGCTTAAAAAAGCAAGAACAAGGTCACAAGAAGAGCAATCACTATAACAGTGCAGTAAAGCCGTGTAACACAATGGTCAGCAGAGTTATGGACAATATTCACTATTGGCTGTACTCAAAACTCTGCATTTTGTAATATAGCTGCAATTGTTATTGTGTAAAAAGACCGATAACGCCTTTATTACCCATTCCCCAGCTTTGCACAACCCACATTGTTAGATTAATATACTTTATAACATTTAAACCTCTAAATGTCTGCCTGTTTCTAAGCCACCACAGACAGCCTCTTATCACGTTTTTTTTATTTACTTTTCATAACAGGAGACTGCTAGTACATATGGGCCATATAGATAACATTGTGCTCTCACCTGATAAGTTATTTAAGAGTTAGAACAACACAGCATTAAATGCAAGTCAATAGATAATAAATAAAAAGTCATGTGATCAGGGGGCTGTCAAAAGATGCTTAGATACAAGGCAATCACAGAGGTAAAACGTGTATTATTATTACTGTTGGTTGTGCAAAACTGGAGAATGGGTAATAAAGGGATTATCTACCTTTTAAAACAATAACAATTATATAGACTGTCCCTTTAACTTTAAAAATAAATCTGACTATTCCCATGTCCTCAGCAACAATGACCTGGAGTGGTGTGAATCATCTCTCCTAAAAAAATGTTTGCGGCACTTCATGGTTCCTCACTTAAAGGGACAGGAAACTCCCCCCAAAAAATCATGATTCAGACAGAGAATGCCGTTTTAAACAACTTTCCAATTTACTTAGATTATCTAGTTTGTCATTGGCTCACCCACTGTGATCAGTTAGCTACCTGTAGTGCATTACTGCTTCTTTAACATAGAATAACAAAAGAATGAACCACATTTGCTAAATTGAGTTAAATTCTTGCTTCATCTGAAACCTGAAATCAAAAATTGGCTTTCATATATCTTTAAATGACTAATAAGCTTCACTGAACAGCAGAATCATCTCTACTCTAACAATAATTAAAAGTACTTTTTACAGAGCTGTCTCCTTTTCTTCTATGTCACTGACTGTATGTCTGTCTGCATTTGTCTATTTGTCCATCCATCACCCGTCTGCTTTTCTTCTATGTTATTGACTGTATGTCCGACTGCATTTGTCTATTTGTCCATTGATCCCATGTTTCCTTTTCTTCTATGTCACTGACTATATGTTCAACTGCATTTGTCTATTTGTCCATCGATCACCCGTCTCCTTTTATTCTATGTTATTGACTGTATGTCCGACTGCATTAGTCTATTTGTCCATCGATCACCCGTCTGCTTTTCTTCTATGTTATTGACTGTATGTCCGACTGCATTTGTCTATTTGTCCATCGATCACCCGTCTCCTTTTCTTCTATGTTATTGACTGTATGTCCGACTGCATTTGTCTATTTGTCCATTGATCACATGTTTCCTTTTCTTCTATGTCACTGACTATATGTTCAACTGCATTTGTCTATTTGTCCATCGATCACCCGTCTCCTTTTCTTCTATGTCACTGACTGTATGTCCGACTGCATTTGTCTATTTGTCCATCGATCACCTGTCTCCTTTTCTTCTATCAAGCAAAAGATTGTTCCAGCCACCAGTAATTTTAAAAGACCTTTATTTTCTCATATTTTGTTTCTAAGCAAAAATACAACCTTTCAGGCCTGCTATAGGCCCTTAGTCATGTATGTTATGTTATTGACTGTATGTCCGACTGCATTTGTCTTTTTGTCCATCGATCACCCGTCTCCTTTTCTTCTATGTCACTGACTGTATGTCCGACTGCATTTGTCTATTTGTCCATCGATCACCTGTCTCCTTTTCATCTATGTCACTGACTGTATGTCCGACTGCATTTGTCTATTTGTCCATCGATCACCTGTCTCCTTTTCTTCTATGTTACTGACTGTATGTCCGACTGCATTTGTCTATTTGTCCATCGATCACCTGTCTCCTTTTCATCTATGTCAATGACTGTATGTCCGACTGCATTTGTCTATTTGTCCATCGATCACCTATCTCCTTTTCTTCTATGTTACTGACTGTATGTCCGACTGCATTTGTTTTTTTTGTCCATCCATCACTCCTCTCCTTTTCTTCTATGTCACTGACTGTATGTCTGACTGCATTTGTCTATTTTTTATTCGATCACCCGTCTCCTTTTCATCTATGTTACTGACTAAATGTCCGACTGCATTTGTCTTTTTGTCCATCGATCACCTGTCTCCTTTTCTTCTATGTTACTGACTGTATGTCCGACTGCATTTGTCTATTTGTCCATCGATCACCTGTCTCCTTTTCATCTATGTCACTGACTGTATGTCCGACTGCATTTGTCTATTTGTCCATCGATCACCTGTCTCCTTTTCTTCTATGTTACTGACTGTATGTCCGACTGCATTTGTTTTTTTTGTCCATCGATCACCCGTCTCCTTTTCTTCTATGTCACTGACTGTATGTCTGACTGCATTTGTCTATTTTTTATTCGATCACCCGTCTCCTTTTCATCTATGTTACTGACTAAATGTCCGACTGCATTTGTCTTTTTGTCCATCGATCACCTGTCTCCTTTTCTTCTATGTTACTGACTGTATGTCCAACTGCATTTGTCTTTTTGTCCATCGATCACCTGTCTCCTTTTCTTCTATTTTACTGACTGTATGTCCGACTGAATTTGTCTTTTTGTCCATCGATCACCTGTCTCCTTTTCTTCTATGTCACTGACTGTATGTCCGACTGCATTTGTCTTTTTGTCCATCGATCACCCGTTTCCTTTTCATCTATGTTACTGACTGTATGTCCGACTGCATTTGGCTATTTGTCCATCGATCACCCGTCTCCTTTTCATTTATGTTAATGACTGTATGTCCGCTGCATTTGTCTTTTTGTCCATCGATCACCCGTTTCCTTTTCATCTATGTTACTGACTGTATGTCCGACTGTATTTGGCTATTTGTCCATCGATCACCTGTCTCCTTTTTTTCTATGTCACTGACTGTATGTCCGACTGAATTTGGCTATTTGTCCATCGATCACCTGTCTCCTTTTCTTCTATGTCACTGACTGAATGTCCAACTGAATTCGTCTATTTGTCCATTGATCACCCGTCTGCTTTTCTTCTATGTTATTGACTTACGTCCGACTGCATTTGTCTATTTGTCCATCGATCACCCGTCTCCTTTTCTTCTATGTTATTGACTGTATGTCCGACTGCATTTGTCTATTTGTCCATTGATCACATGTTTCCTTTTCTTCTATGTCACTGACTGTATGTTCAACTGCATTTGTCTATTTGTCCATCGATCACCCGTCTCCTTTTATTCTATGTTATTGACTGTATGTCCGACTGCATTTGTCTATTTGTCCATCGATCACGTTTCCTTTTCTTCTATGTCACTGACCATATGTCCAACTGCATTTGTCTATTTGTCCATCGATCACCCGTCTCCTTTTCTTCTATGTCACTGACTGTATGTCCGCTGCATTTGTCTTTTTGTCCATCGATCACCCGTTTCCTTTTCATCTATGTTACTGACTGTATGTCCGACTGTATTTGGCTATTTGTCCATCGATCACCTGTCTCCTTTTTTTCTATGTCACTGACTGTATGTCCGACTGAATTTGGCTATTTGTCCATCGATCACCTGTCTCCTTTTCTTCTATGTCACTGACTGAATGTCCAACTGAATTCGTCTATTTGTCCATTGATCACCCGTCTGCTTTTCTTCTATGTTATTGACTTACGTCCGACTGCATTTGTCTATTTGTCCATCGATCACCCGTCTCCTTTTCTTCTATGTTATTGACTGTATGTCCGACTGCATTTGTCTATTTGTCCATTGATCACATGTTTCCTTTTCTTCTATGTCACTGACTATATGTTCAACTGCATTTGTCTATTTGTCCATCGATCACCCGTCTCCTTTTCTTCTATGTCACTGACTGTATGTCCGACTGCATTTGTCTATTTGTCCATCGATCACCCGTCTGCTTTTCTTCTATGTTATTGACTGTATGTCCGACTGCATTTGTCTATTTGTCCATCGATCACCCGTCTCCTTTTCTTCTATGTTATTGACTGTATGTCCAACTGCATTTGTCTATTTGTCCATTGATCACATGTTTCCTTTTCTTCTATGTCACTGACTATATGTTCAACTGCATTTGTCTATTTGTCCATCGATCACCCGTCTCCTTTTATTCTATGTTATTGACTGTATGTCCGACTGCATTTGTCTATTTGTCCATCGATCACGTTTTCTTTTCTTCTATGTCACTGACTATATGTCCAACTGCATTTGTCTATTTGTGCATCGATCACCCGTCTCCTTTTCTTCTATGTCACTGACTGTATGTCCGACTGCATTTGTCTATTTGTCCATCGATCACCTGTCTCCTTTTCTTCTATCAAGCAAAAGATTGTTCCAGCCACCAGTAATTTTAAAAGACCTTTATTTTCTCATATTTTGGGTCTAAGCAAAAATACAATGTTTCAGGCCTGCTATAGGCCCTTAGTCATGTATGTTATGTTATTGACTGTATGTCCGACTGCATTTGTCTTTTTGTCCATCGATCACCTGACTCCTTTTCTTCTATGTCACTGACTGTATGTCTGACTGCATTTGTCTATTTGTCCATCGATCACCTGTCTCCTTTTCATCTATGTCACTGACTGTATGTCCGACTGCATTTGTCTATTTGTCCATCGATCACCTGTCTCCTTTTCTTCTATGTTACTGACTGTATGTCCGACTGCATTTGTCTATTTGTCCATCGATCACCTGTCTCCTTTTCTTCTATGTCACTGACTGTATGTCCGACTGCATTTGTCTATTTGTCCATCGATCACCTGTCTCCTTTTCTTCTATGTTACTGACTGTATGTCCGACTGCATTTGTCTATTTGTCCATCGATCACCTGTCTCCTTTTCATCTATGTCACTGACTGTATGTCCGACTGCATTTGTCTATTTGTCCATCGATCACCTGTCTCCTTTTCTTCTATGTTACTGACTGTATGTCCGACTGCATTTGTCTTTTTGTCCATCGATCACCCGTCTCCTTTTATTTAATGTTATTGACTGTATGTCCGACTGCATTTGTTTTTTTTGTCCATCGATCACCCGTCTCCTTTTCTTCTATGTCACTGACTCTATGTCCGACTGCATTTGTCTATTTTTTATTTGATCACCCGTCTCCTTTTCATCTATGTTACTGACTGTATGTCCAACTGCATTTGTCTTTTTGTCCATCGATCACCTGTCTCCTTTTCTTCTATGTTACTGACTGTATGTCCGACTGCATTTGTCTTTTTGTCCATCAATCACCTGTCTCCTTTTCTTCTATGTTACTGACTGTATGTCTGACTGAATTTGTCTTTTTGTCCATCGATCACCGGTCTCCTTTTCTTCTATGTCACTGACTGTATGTCCGACTGCATGTCTTTTTGTCCATCGATCACCCGTTTCCTTTTCATCTATGTTACTGACTGTATGTCCGACTGCATTTGGCTATTTGTCCATCGATCACCCGTCTCCTTTTCATTTATGTTACTGACTGTATGTCCGACTGCATTTGTCTTTTTGTCCATCGATTACCCGTTTCATTTTCATCTATGTTACTGACTGTATGTCCAACTGTATTTGAAATATTTGTCCATCGATCACCTGTCTCCTTTTTTTCTATGTCACTGACTGTATGTCCAACTGAATTCGTCTATTTGTCCATCGATCACCTGTCTCCTTTTCTTCTATGTCACTGACTGTATGTCTGACTGCATTTGTCTATTTGTCCATCGATCACCTGTCTCCTTTTTTTCTATGTTACTGACTTTATGTCAGATTACTGCATTTGTCTTTTTTTCCATCGATCGCCCATCTCCTTTTCATCTATGTTACTGACTTTATAGCCAACTGCATTTGTCTTTTTGTCCATCGATCAGCTGTCTCCTTTTCTTCTGTTACTGTGTATGTCCGACTGTATTTGTCTTTTTGTCCATCGATCACCTGTCTCCTTTTCTTCTGTCACTGACTGTATGTCCGACTGCATTTGTCTTTTTGTCCATGGATCACATAAATTCTAATCCACAGTCTTATAATGGTCTTACATGACTACTGCAAAAACCTCCCATTTGTTAGGCACCATTTTTTGACAAGCCCCAATGATTTGTAAATGTTTCTGCCAGGCTCATGGAAGCCATAGATTCTTCTTCCTCTGCTTCCCATTTCTGCAAGTCCCTACCTAATAACTAGATCAAATGCAACAGCCTCCCCAATGCTTCACAGTAACTCACATTCACTTGCACTTCTAGCTGGTGCCTTCTCTACACATGACTTGTGTACCATGTGACTTGAGGACCACCATCCTTGCACTGTTGGACTATTCTAAACTCATAGGTCCCACTGATCAAGGACTCTCCTGCTTGGAGAGAAATTATAGTGCAGACTTCACAAGGGCTGAACTCACTGAATGCTAAAAGTGTGGAACCTGGAAGTCCAAGGGCCTGATGATCTAAAGCTCAGATGAAATGATCTAAATTGATCCTCCAGCAATTTGTGATCCCGAAGTGAAATTATTGAAAGGCAGATTTTACTATACGTCTCCAAGGGGCATTCCCTGCATTTCTCTAGGTGAAGGAGAGTCAAGCCAAGTGCAATATAGCACTGCATGACATGACAGTTCTGCTGCATTTACACTTGTATATATTTTAAATTACTTTACATTTAAACTGTGCACTTTCTATTTTGTATTTTATTTTGTAAATAGCAGTGTATTTAGGATTGCAAATTTACAATTTCTGATTATGCTTTAACAGTTTGTATTTCTTGTACTAAAAAAAACTGAAAACTTACAGATTCAGTTTCACAGAAAGCTTCGGGACTTGTTATGGGCATGATAAGCAAAGCTTCTCTAGAGCAATAATAGTGCTGAACTCACTTAAAGGGACAGTCAAGTAAAAAAAAAACTTTCATGATTTAAATAGGGCATGTAATTTTAAACAACTTTCCAATTTACTTTTATTACCAATTTGGCTTTGTTCTCTTGGTATTCTTAGTTGAAAGCTAAATCTAGGAGGTATATATGCTAATTTCTTAGACCTTGAAGGCCACCTCTAATCTGAAAGCATTTTGACAGTTTTTCACCATTAGAGGGCGTTAGTTCATGTGTTTCATATAGATAACATTGAGCTCAGGCACGTGAAGCTCCTAAGAGCAACCACTGATTGGCTTAACATGCAAGTCTGTCAAAAGAACTGAAATAAGGGGGCAGTTTGCAGAGCCATAGATGCAAGGTAATTACAGAGGTAAAAAGTATATTATTATAACTGTGTTGGTTATGCAAAATTGGGAAATGGATAATAAAGGGATTATCTACCTTTTTAAACAACAATTCTGGTTTTTACTGTCCCTTTAATTCTATAAGAAAAGGGGCAGAACCTAGAAGTCCCAGATATATGAGAGTTGCCTTCCATAGAAAGTAATGAAGCTCTCTGGGATACAGAATTTCACAGGGGAGAGAGAAGGTAACTGGAGAACCCATGGGGCTGCATCAATTACAAATTAAACAAATGTTTTCACTAAAATTTAACTTGCTTTTGGCTATAGTTTAGTATATATTATGTTTCTGTCAGTTAAATAAGTGTAAACTTAACCTACATACAGCTGTGAGAGAGCTTTAGACATATCCAGGGAACTCACCTGTCCCTCCCACTTTCAGAAGCTCTGTTTCATTTTACAATAGAGAAAATACTAAGTGCAATGTAAGTTGTAAAAGATTCACAGAAATATACAAAGTATGATCCTAATTTGTTAAAAGTAACACAGAAACTTCAAAACCTAATCAGGATTTCTAAAATCTTTACAGGATGTAAATCTAAATGTATTAACATATAAAATAGAAAGTGCAAAGCTTAAATGTAATAATATTGAAAGGACCAGATCTGAAGAATATCATAAAATACAAAGCACAAAGTGTAAGTGTAACAAAACTCATATCATGCAGTGCTATGTTAAACTGAGCGTGTCTCTCTTTCAGATAAAGAAATTATGAACCTCCTAGGTTTAGCTTTCAACTAAGAATATGAAGAGAACAAAGCAAAATTGGTGATAAAAGTATATTGGGAAGTTGTTTAAAATTACATGTCCTATTTAAATCATTAAAGTTTTTTTTGGACTTTTTTTTGGACTTGACTGTCCCTTTAATGTAAAATAAAACTGAAAGCTTCAGAAAAGTAGGAGGGAAAAGGGAGTTCCTGGGCTGAAAAGGGGAGTTACCATGGTATGTCTGAAGCTCTCTCACAATTCTCATGAACTGCTGTAAGCATTTTACACACGCAATATACTTAACTGACAGAAAAGTCATATATTCTGAACTAGAGGCAAAAGCAAATTAAATTGTAGAGAAAACATTTTAGTTTAAATTGTATTTGCTGCAAACGGAGCATTTATGTCACTCCCAGGTGCTCTTCTGGTAACTTCACTCTCCACTGTGAAATTCTGTATCCCAGAGAGCCTCATTACTTTTTATGGGAGTCAACTCTCATCTTTTTGGGACTTCTAGGCTCCGCACTTTGTCTGATTGAATTCAATGAGTTCAGCCCTTGTGAAGTCTGCACTTTAATTTCTCTCCAAGCTAGGACATCTTTGGGATCTCTGGGAAACTAAAGCTGTCAGTTTTATTTTAAATAGAAGAAAAACAAAATACATTGTCATTAAAAGTATGATCCTAATTTGTTAAAGTTAAACAGAAATTGTCAAAGCATAATCAGAATTTGTAAAAGCACAATCCTAAAGACACTGCTGTATACAGAATCCTTATGCATAAAAATACAAAACAGAAATTGCAAAGTTTAAATGTAATAAAAAACTTAAAGGACAAAATCTGAAATGTAAAGTAATATAAAATGCAAACCACAAAGTGTATATACAGCAGAACTGTCATGTCACGCAGTGCTAAATTGCACTGGGCGTGTCTCTCCTTTACATAGAGAAATGCAGCGAATGCCCCTTGGAGAAGTATAGAAAAATCTGCATGTCTAGAATCTTGTGAGGTACCTCACAGTGCTGGAGGATCAATCATTTTAGATCATGTCATCTGAGCGGAGAGGTTTAGGACATCAGGCCCCCAATCTGGCTTCAACTTCTGAATCATAACAATGGTTTTGCATTGAAATACAATGGTCTCCTCCAAAGGATTCCATCATCCAAAGCAAGAAGTATCCATGCAGCAGCCCCCTCTGCTTATGTTTCTACCAATCACCTATTACACTTTAACAGGTGAAGGACCCTCATAGCCTACAGTGCTGTTGTATTTATGTATATTTTGTATTATGTATCATGCATTGTACCTGTGGGAGAGCTCTTTGCACCCCAATGTATCACATATAATGGCTAAGAATTTGTGGGACATGTCTACACTTTCTGTTTTGCCCATGTAGTCTGTATCTATAGTTTGTTTATAATCCTTGTTTTGTCCACTTATGTTTGTATTACTGAGAACACCGTAACTAAGGATTATTTTATTGACAATTTTATTATTTAAAAAAATGTTTTGATCTGTGTTACATAGATAAATACCACACTCCTGACACACTGGTAGACTGTCGGCATGAAAACATTTGTCCCAGTAAAAGAGGTAGTGAAAATGAGATAAGCAGCTATATAACATGAAATACATATGCATTCTTTGTGCGGTCATATGCGTCTTTAGTTACTGAATGCACAACATCAAGACTCATATAACTTCATTACAGAGAGTGGAAATTCATGTTAAACTAAATCATGGTTGTATCACAGAAGTGCTGTCAAATATATTTACTTTTTACCAAACGTGACAACTCCTTCACACCCAAACAGCATTTCTCTTATATTATGTCAACACGGAGCTGACAATAATGTGCAGGCCTCATCAGTGTAGTATGGTTTGACTTAAGTTTGATGCTTTCCACACATCGGCAGCAGACAGGACTTGCTACTGGGCACAGTGTTTGTTTCCTACTGGAATACTCACTGGCTGTATCACCCTAGGCTTGTGTCTTCCAATTTAATAACATAAATTATGCTTACCTGATCATTTCATTTCCATCTGTGGGAGGAGAGTCCACTGCTTCATTCATTACTTGTGGGAATTAAGAACCTGGCCACCAGGAGGAGGCAAAGACACCACAGCCAAAGGCTTAAATACCTCCCCCACTCCCCTCATCCTCAGTCATTCTGCCAAGGGAACAAGGAACAGTAGAAGAAATATCAGAGCCCAAACTACATCCAAATTATGAAGCAACCTTTCCTTTGACCAAGAAGGGTTAGGACACAAGGAAGGAACAACTATTTTCTGATTGATGTTACAATTCGACACCACCTTGGGAAGAAACCCTAACCCAGTGCGAAGAACAGCCTTATCAGCGTGAAAAAACAGGTAAGGAATCTCACATTGCAAGGCCGCCAACTCAGAGACTCTGCGAGCCGATGCAATAGCCAATAGGAATAGAACCTTCCAGGAAATAATTTTAATGTCAAGAGAATGCATAGGTTTAAACAGAGCCCTCTGCAAAATCTTAAGAACCAAGTTTAAGCTCCAAGGAGGAGCAGAATTTCTAAAGACAGGTCTGATCCTAGACAGAGCCTGAACAAAGGACTGAATGTCAGGAAGCTCCGTTACCTTCTTGTGTAACAGTACAGATAAAGCCAAAATCTGTCCCTTTAAGGAACTGGCAGACAAGTCCCTTATCCAGACCGTCCTGGAGAAAGACCAGAATCCTGGATACCCTAACCTTATGCCATGGATATCCACGTTCCTCACACCAAGACAAGTAGGTCCTCCACACCTTATGATAGATGTGACGAGTTACTGGTTTACTGGCCTGAATGAGAGTATCAATCACTCTATCCAAAAATCCTCTCCTAGCTAAGACTAGGCGTTCAATCTCCACGTAGTCAGCCTCAGAGAATCAAGATTTTGGTGTAGAAAGGGACCCTGAGCCAGCAGATCTCTGCGACAGGGTAATTTCCATGGAGGAGACGGTGACATCCCCACCAGATCCGCAAACCACGTCCTCTGCGGCCACGACAGAGCAATCAGAATAGCCGATGCATGCTCCTGCTTGATGCGGGACACAACTCGAGGAAGAAGAGGCCACAGGGGAAAAATGTAAAGTTGGCTTAACTCCCAGGGCACTGCTAAGGCATCTATCAGCACTGCCTGGGAATCCCTGGACCTCCACCCGTATCTGGGTAGCTTGAATGGACCTCGACCCGTATCTGTGTAGCTCGAATTCAGTCTGGACACCATGAGTACTATCTCCGGCGTACCCCATCTGTTGCAGATCTCCTCAAACACCTTGGGATGAAGAGACCATTCCCCTGGATAAAAGGATTGTCTGCTGAGAATCTCTGCCCATTCCAGGATCTGAGATACCTCCTTCATCGCTAGGGAGCTCCTCGTTCCTCCCTGATGGTTTATGTAAGCCACCGATGTGATGTTGTCTGACTGGAATCTGATGAATTGGGACGACCTCAGGGGGGGCCAAGCCCTCAGAGCATTGAATATTGCTTGTAGTTCCAGAATATTTATTGGTAGGCTTGATTCCTCTCGAGTACATCTGCCCTGTGCCTTTCTGGCACCCCAAACAGCTCCCCATCCTAAAAGACTTTACGTCCGTGGTCACAATCTCTTATGATGGTCTCAATAATGATGTCCCCTGGGACAGATCCACCAACAGAGGGACTCCCTTTTTCGGTTGTCCAGAGATATCTGTTGGGATAGATCTGAGTGATCGCCGTTCCATTGTCTCAACATTCACAACTGAAGAGGTATGAGATGGAACCTGGCGTATGGAATGACATCTATGCTGGATACCATGACCCCAATCACCTCCAGTGGGATGCAATCTTGCAACGTCTCTGCTCTGTCAAGATTATCTTCATGGCTGAAGAAACTTGTACCCAGGAATTCCATCCTGTTGCTGGAGACCAGGGAACTCTTTCGTTTATCTTCCATCCGTGGGATCGAAGAAGGAGGAGGAGAGCCCTCGATTGATCCTCCAAGAGACTGAGGGACGGAGCCTGGACCAGGATATCCAGATAAGGAGCCACTGCAATACCTCTGGCTCTCGCTACCACAAGCAACGCTCCCAGAACCTTTGTAAAGACTCTTGGGGCAGACGCCAGACCAAACGGTAGGGCCACAAACTGGAAGTGTTAGTCTAGAAATGCAAATCTTAGGAACCTGAAGTGATCTGTGTGGATTGGTACGTGAAGGTAAGCATCCTTTAAGTCTATTGTCGTCATGAATTGCCCCTCTTGAATAAGGGCAAAATCAACCTGATCGTCTCCATTTTGAACAATGGAACTGACAGAAACTTGTTTAGGCACTTTAGGTCCAGAATTGGGGCGAAACATGCCCTCCTTCTTTGGGACCACGAAAAGGTTTGAAAAATACCCCAGACCACTTTCTGCTAGAGGGACTGGGGCAATTACTCCAAGAGAGTAGAGATCCCTCAAGCATCCTAGGAAGGCGTCTCTCTTTTCTGGGCTTGATGATATGTTTGACAGTAGGAACCTGCCTCTGGGCAGATGGGTCTTGAACCCTATCCTGTAGCCCTGGGCTATGACCTCCACAACCCAAGGGTCCTGAACGTTTCTCATCCAGGCATCCACAAAAAGAGATAGTCTGCCCCCTACACGATCCAGAGATGGATCAGGGGCCGCCCCTTCATGACGATTTTGTCTCGGCCGGGTTCTTGCCCTGCTTCGATTTGTTCCAAGAGTTAGCAGGCTTCCAAGATCCCTTGGACTGCTCTGACTGTGTAGCAGGCTGCTGGCGCTGAGATTTGTCTGCACGAAAGGGAAGAAAAGTAGACCCTTTAGGCTTATTCTTCTTATCCTGCGGCAGGAAAGCACCCTTGCCACTCGTGACCGTGTATATGATAGAATCGAGGCCCGAACCAAAAAGAACCTTACC
Organism: Bombina bombina; assembly: GCF_027579735.1. Classification (NCBI taxonomy): domain Eukaryota; kingdom Metazoa; phylum Chordata; class Amphibia; order Anura; family Bombinatoridae; genus Bombina; species Bombina bombina. The sequence continues at coordinate 31,709,286 of NC_069501.1, forward strand.
TTTGAACAGGAGGCAAAGTAATCTAGACTTGGAAGTCATGTCAGCAGACCACGACTTTAACCACAGAGCCCTACGGGCTAATACAAAAAAACCTGATGTCTTAGCATTCAGGCGAATAATCTGTATATCTGCATCACAGATGAACAAATAAGCTACCCTTAGGGCCTTAATTTGTTCCTGTATCTCCTAGAGGGGAGTCTCCACCTCGACCATAGCTGAGAGAGTGTCACACCAATAGGTAGCAGCCCCAGACACTGCAGCGACCGCCGCTGCCAGTTGAAAAACAAACCCCGTGAGTTGGAACATCTTCCTCAACATGGACTCCAACTATTTATCCATGGGCTCCTTGAACGAAGAACTATCCTCGAGCGGAATAGTCGTTCCCTTAGCAAGCATGGCGATAGCACCATCCACTTTAGGAATGGCCCCCCAAAGCTCAAGCTGCGAGTCTGGAATGGGGAACAGCTTTTTAAAAGAGGTAGAAGGAGAAAAGGACGAACCAAGCTTCTCCCGCTCATTCTTAATAATATTAGCCATATTAATGGGGAACGGGAAAGTCTGATGCACCACCCTGTCCTCATAAACATTATCTAGCTTAGGGATCGAAGGTTCCTCCAAAAGTTTCGGTTCAGGAACCTCCAGCGTAGCTAGCACCTCCTTCAGCAGAAAGCGCAAATGCTCCATTTTAAATTTAGAGGTCCAGAAGTCGCCGATTCCGACCCAGAAAAAATGTCCTCCAAAGAGACGGAGTAGTCCTCATCATCTGATAATCTGTCAGATACATCTAGCGGAGTAGATGACCCCTGGGACGGATAGCTATGTTTCACCTTTTGCTTGCGCTTAGCAGGGCGAGGTAACGCATTGAAGGCCGCAGAAACCGCCATTTGTAACTGATCAGCAAAATATGGTGGCCAAAGGGCCCCTCCTGCGGGAGGATAAGTAGTGCCCTGGGGAGCTGCATGTGCAATTGGAGATGAGTGTAGGGAACGCACCTCTCGGGAGGGAGAACCCTCAGAGGTGGACGGCTCAGTTGTACTAAATATCTTATGCTTTTTAGATATTGCAATTTTTATCGAAGCATGTGGAACAGAGTTGAGCAGGGGGATCAACCGGAACATCCTCACAATAGACACAGTTAATAGGTTTAGCTAAAGAGGGCGTACCCTCTAACATGCCTTTACTGCAGACTAGATATAATTTAAATGGCAACTTTATACCCCAATGGCCGGGGCACTCACCACCTCCTATGACCCGGACCACACAGAAACAGCTTTGTCTCTTCTAACCGCCGGTCAAGAAAGAGAAAGTTAAAGATGCCACACCTGGTCACATGGAGTGCCATGCAGGACCGCCCCTGCACTAGAGAGAAAACGCGCCAAAAAGGTCCGCCTCAATCTCTCGCTAAGGAACTGACTGATCACACACTGACAGAGCCTCATCTCACACTAGAGGTAGCATAAAAACAGAATTTATATCTTACCTGATAAATTCCTTTCTCCTACGGTGTGTCCGGTCCACGGCTTCATCCTTACTTGTGGGAATATTCTCTTCCCTAACAGGAAATGGCAAAGAGGCACACAGCAAAAGCTGTCCATATAGCCCCTCCTCTGGCCCCGCCCCCCAGTCATTCGACCGACGGTTAGGAGAAAAAGGAGAAACTATAGGGTGCTGTGGTGACTGTAGTGTATAGAGATAAAAATTTATTAAGCCAGTCTCATAAGCCAATCGGATGATGCTTTTCAGCCAAAAGGAGAGGTAGCAGTAGCTTTCTGCCCTCTCCTCTTACCAGAATAAACGACAAACAAGGATGATGTCTGTCTGAAATCCTTTGTTGCTTCTAAATAGAATTTTAAAGCACGGACCACATCTAAGTTGTGTAACAAACGTTCCTTCTTCGAAACTGGATTCGGACACAGAGAAGGAACAACTATTTCCTGGTTAATATTCCTGTTGGAAACCACCTTTGGAAGAAAACCAGGCTTGGTACGTAAAACTACCTTATCCGTATGAAATACCAGATAGGGTGGAGTACACTGCAAAGCAGATAATTCAGAAACTCTTCTAGCAGAAGAAATAGCAACCAAAAATAGAACTTTCCAAGATAGTAACTTAATATCTATGGAATGCAAAGGTTCAAACGGAACCCCTTGAAGAACTGAAAGAACTAAGTTTAGACTCCATGGAGGAGTCATAGGTCTGTAGACAGGCTTGATTCTAACTAACGCCTGTACAAACGATTGTACATCTGGCACGGCTGCCAGACGTTTGTGCAACAAGACAGACAGAGCAGATATCTGTCCTTTTAGAGAACTAGCTGACAAACCTTTATCCAAACCTTCTTGGAGAAAGGATAGTATCCTAGGAATCCTAATTTTACTCCATGAGTAACCCTTGGTTTCGCACCAACAGATATATTTTTTCCATATTTTATGGTAAATTTTCCTAGTCACCAGTTTTCTGGCCTGAACCAGAGTATCTATAACAGATTCCGAAAACCCACGCTTAGATAGAATCAAGCGTTCAATTTCCAAGCAGTCAGTTGCAGAGAAACTAGATTTGGATGTTGGAATGGACCTTGTACTAGAAGGTCCTGCCTCAACGGTAGCTTCCATGGTGGAGCCGATGACATATTCACCAGGTCTGCATACCAAGTCCTGCGTGGCCATGCAGGAGCTATTAGAATCACCGAAGCCTTCTCCTGTTTGATCCTGGCTACTAGCCTGGGAAGGAGAGGGAACGGAGGAAACGCATAAGCTAGATTGAACGACCAAGGCGCCACCAATGCATCCACTAGTGTCGCCTTGGGATCCCTGGATCTGGACCCGTACCGAGGAACCTTGGAGTTCTGACGGAACGACCATCAGATCCACATCTGGAATGCCCCACAGTTGAGTTAACTGGGCAAAGACCTCCGGGTGAAGTTCCCACTCCCCTGGATGGAAAGTCTGACGACTCAGAAAATCCGCCTCCCAGTTGTCTACTCCTGGGATGTGAATTGCAGATAGATGGCAGGAGTGATCCTCCGCCCAATTGATGATCTTGGATACCTCTCTCATCGCCAAGGAACTCTTTGTTCCCCCCTGATGATTGATGTACGCTACAGTCGTCATGTTGTCCGACTGAAATCTTATGAACCTGGCCTTCGCTAGTTGAGGCCAAGCCAGGAGCGCATTGAATATCGCTCTCAGTTCTAAAATGTTTATCGGGAGAAGTGACTCTTCCCGAGACCATAGACCCTGAGCTTTCAGAGAGTCCCAGACCGCGCCCCAGCCCAAGAGGCTGGCATCGGTCGTGACAATGACCCACTCCGGTCTGCGGAAACTCATTCCCTGAGACAGGTGATCTTGAGTCAACCACCAGAGAAGTGAGTCTCTGGTTACCTGGTCTACTTGAATTTGGGGAGACAAGGCTGCATAATCCCCATTCCACTGTTTGAGCATGCACAGCTGCAATGGTCTTAAATGAATTTGAGCAAAAGGAACCATGTCCATTGCTGCAACCATTAGTCCTATAACTTCCATGCACTGAGCTATGGAAGGCTGAGGAATAGAATGAAGAACTCGACAAGCTTTTAGAAGTTTTAACTTTCTGACCTCTGTCAGAAAAATCTTCATTTCCACAGAATCTAATATTGTTCCCAGAAAGGGAACCCTTGTGGACGGGGACAGTGAACTCTTTCCTATGTTCACCTTCCACCCGTGAGATCTTAGAAAGGCTAACACAATGTCTGTATGAGCCCTTGCTTTGGAAAGGGACGACGCTTGGATTAGAATGTCGTCTAGGTAAGGTGCTACAGCAATGCCCCTCGGCCTTAGAACCGCTAGAAGGGACCCTAGTACCTTTGTGAAAATTCTGGGAGCAGTGGCTAAACCGAATGGAAGAGCCACAAACTGGTAATGTTTGTCCAAAAAGGCGAACCTTAAGAACTGATGGTGATCTTTGTGGATAGGGATATGCAGGTACACATCCTTTAAGTCCACGGTAGTCATATATTGACCCTCTTGGATTGTTGGTAAGATCGTCCGAATGGTTTCCATCTTGAACGATGGAACTCTGAGGAATTTGTTTAGTATTTTTAAGTTCAGAATTGGCCTGAAAGTTCCCTCTTTTTTGGGAACTACAAAAAGGTTTGAGTAAAAACCCAGACCTTGTTCCGCTGTTGGAACTGGGTATATCACTCCCATCTTTAATAGGTCTCCTACGCAATGTAAGAATGCCTTTCTCTTTATCTGGTCTAAAGATAAGCGAGACACGTGGAACCTTCCCCTTGGAGGAAGTTCCTTGAACTCTAGAAGATATCCCTGGGAGACTATTTCTAGTGCCCAGGGATCCGGAACACCTCTTGCCCAAGCCTGAGCAAAGAGAGATAATCTGCCCCCTACTAGATCCGGTCCCGGATCGGGGGCTACCCCTTCATGCTGTCTTGGTAGCAGCAGCAGGCTTCTTGTTCTGTTTACCCTTGTTCCAGCCTTGCACGGGTTTCCATGCAGGTTTGGGCTGGGCAGCATTGCCCTCTTGTCTAGAGGCTGCAGAGTTAGAAGCTGGTCCGTTCCTGAAATTGCGAAAGGAACGAAAATTAGACTTATTCTTAGCCTTGAAAGGTCTATCTTGTGGGAGGGCATGGCCCTTTCCCCCAGTGATGTCTGAAATAATCTCCTTCAATTCCGGCCCAAAAAGGGTCTTACCTTTGAAAGGAATTTTAAGTAACTTAGTCTTGGACGACACATCTGCCGACCATGATTTTAGCCAAAGCGCCCTGCGCGCCACTATAGCAAAACCTGAGTTTTTCGCCGCTAATTTCGTTATTTGAAAAGCGGCATCCAATATAAAGGAATTAGCTAACTTAAGTGCGTGAACCCTGTCCATGACTTCATCATATGAAGTCTCCTTCTGGAGCGAGCTTTCTAATTTCTCAAACCAAAAAGACGCCGCTGAGGTGACAGTAATAATGCACGCAATTGGTTGAAGAAGGAAACCTTGCTGAACAAAAATCTTTTTAAGCAATCCTTCCAATTTTTTATCCATAGGATCTTTGAAAGCGCAACTGTCCTCTATAGGAATAGTTGTGCGCTTAGCTAACGTTGAAACTGCCCCCTCCACCTTAGGGACCGTCTGCCAGGCGTCCCTTCTGGGGTCTACAATGGGGAACATTTTCTTAAATATAGGAGGTGGGGCAAACGGTATACCCGGCTTCTCCCACTCCTTATTCACTATGTCCGCTACCCTCTTGGGTATCGGAAAGGCATCAGCGTGCACAGGGACCTCTAAGAATTTGTCCAATTTGCACAACTTCTCTGGAATTACCAAAGAATCACAATCATCCAGAGTAGCTAGTACCTCCTTAAGCAGGGCGCGGAGATGTTCTAGCTTAAATTTAAATGCTACAATATCATGTTCTGCCTGTTGAGAAATTTTTCCTGAGTCAGAAATTTCTCCCTCAGACAGCCCCTCCCTCACAGCCAATTCCGATTGATGTGAGGGCAAAATAGATAATGTATCGTCAGCGTCTACTTGTTCATCCTTTTCTGTATTTAAAACTGAACAATCACGCTTTCTCTGAAATGCTGGCAGTTTGGATAAAAGATTTGCTATAGAATTATCCACTACTGCTGTTAACTGCTGCATAGTAACAAGCATTGGCGCGCTAGATGTACTAGGTATCGCCTGCGCGGGCATAACTGGTGTAGACACAGAAGGAGAGGATGTAGAACTATCCCCACTACCTTCATTAGAAGAATCATCTTGGGCAATTTTATTAAATGTGACAGAATTGTCCTTACTTTGTTTGGACGCCATGGCACAATTATCAAATACACTTAAAGGGGGGACCACCTTGGTCTCTATACACACAGAACATAAGCTATCTGATGGCACAGACATGTTAGGCAGATTTTGGCAGGCTATTAATGCAATAAAACGATTTTAAACAAAAACCGTTACTGTCTCTTTAAATAATAAAATGACACACTTTATTTCTGAATGTTCAAAAAACTATGAAGGCAATATCCGATCTTTATGAAATTTACACCCCAGTGTCTTAATGCTTTGAAAGTATTGCACACAAAAAATGAAGTCTCTAGACCCTTAAATGTGCAAACCGGAGCTAATTGTTCTATTTAACCGGTTTTACACACTACAGTCCCTGCTACAGCCTTTGCTGTAGCTTTTACCTTCCTTAGGGGTTATTCTCCTCAGAAATAAGCCTTCCGGAGTCTGTTTCTTAGCGACAGGACCCTCTCACATGAAGCTGCATGCACTGCCTTAGATATTAACTGCGCAACTGAGGCGCGAAAAAGAGGCCTCCTCCCTCTGCATACTAGAGTGAAGGGGCCTTCCTGACTAGATTAGGCGTCTAAACCATGTCAGGCATAATTAAAACGTTCCCCAAAGTGTATATATGTTCACAAAACATTTGAAATGCCATAAAAATGTGATATAAGTGAATCGATTTGGCCCACAACAGTGTCTACCAGTACAAAAGCCCAACAAAATAAGCCTGTAATCTGTTACTCAGTCTAAGAAAAATGGCTTACCGTTCCCCTGAGGGAAAAAACTGACAGTCTTCTAGCATTATCATGTGTTGTTAGAAAAGAGACTGGTCATACCTGGAGCAGATGAGTCTGCAAACTGTTACCCCCAACTGAAGTTCTCTGGCTCAACAGTCCTGTGTGGTAACAGCAATGGATTCTTTTTTTTTTGAAAATATTTTTATTTATTAACCAAAAGCAAAAATAAATGCCTTACAAATCGGCTTATCTTTCACCTCGCAGGGTGTACCATAACATAAACATAGCCCAACATTTTAGGCTCACATTTCACCTTGCAGGGTGCTTACATTGAATTTACAATAGTAAGGTACTAATTCATATAGATTAGGTCTTCACTTATGAATCAGCCTCCTGTATTCAAATATATTTTTGCCTATCTACTTAGACTCTACCTCCTCAATCATTCAGGTGGCCCTCTGATACTCTGCGACTACAAAGGAAACCCTTCTTATAGAAAATTTAATATTACAGGGATAGCAGACTTGTCTATCATCTTCCTCAAATCGTGTTTCTTACTTTCTTACTTTTGGTCTTTTTTTCCTTTAAGATATACTCTAACTACAAACGATACAGATACATATAAAAAACAAAACAAAACAAAACAAAACACTACAAGACAGAAAAAAAAAAAAAAAAAAAAAAAAAACAGAATTATATATAATTAAGGCCAACTCCTCTCCCCCACTTCCCTCCTCACGAATTATTCATGGTTCTCCTTATACATAATCATGTTGCCAAGTGTTGATATTTATTTAACAAAGTTAGCTGTAGAAATGCTTGCGAATCCTGAAGTGGAGCGATTATTTGTCTCTGTATATCACATGGATGGGATAATAGAAACTTATCCCACTTTTTCATCAACGAGTTTATTTTACTCTCTAGAACGATTAAATGGTCTTTAAAATCTAATGTCATTTGAAGTAGCATTTCCTTTGCGAATGTGGCTATGCTAGGTGCGTTCTTTGCTTTCCAATTTCTGAGAATTAGTTGTCTTGCTACCAAGATAGCTGTGTTAATTAGTTGTTTATTGTAGATTTCTGTCTGCTGTGCAAGAAATATTACTAATTCTAGGCTTAACTTTATTTTGATCGGTATATATTTGTTTAGCCAATATTCTACCTTACACCAGAAATTATTTATCTTAGGACAGGAAAAAAAAGCATGTATCAAATCGGTGTCTAGGGCACTACATCTTGTACATTTAATAATTTGCGCATTCTTCCATCTCGACATCGATCGAGGAGTCAGATATGCTCTGTTTAATAATTTAATATGGGATTCTCTGAATGAGATCTCTCGGGAGAAGTCTGTAATCAAGACTAAGCTTTTCCTAAAACAATCTAAATTAATCTCCCTGACATCTTCACACCACTTCGCATGGAGTATTCTAATTTTGGCTTTAGCCTGTAAAGACATAATAGTTCTATACATGTAAGAAATGGAATGATTCCCTGCACTATAAATTCTAATAAATGTGTCTATGTCTTTCACATTATTTAGGCTTTCCGCTGTTAGATTATTACTATCAATAAAATGTCGTACCTGTAGATACGCATAGAATTGCCTTTTTTCCAACTTAAATTCTTTGGCAAGAATGTCAAAAGGTTTAACAGTCATTGTTTGGTAATCAATTAGCTGGGTGATCCATACTAGTCCTTTCCTAGTCCAATCACTAAATACACTTGATTCCATCCCGCTTATAAAGTCGGGATTCCCCCTAATAGGTAAATACTGTGACATTTTAAAGTTTACTTGCAGCATTTGGCATATTTTTTTCCATGCCACAGTAATGTTTTGAATTGTGTACTTATACTTAGCTTTTTCCATTGGTCTTGAAACTGGATAATGTAATACAGCTTTCAAGGAGAGGGGGGCTATCGCCTTTTCCTCATTTTGGTAATTAGTTACATACTCTACCCCTGATATCCAATCTAGCGCTATTTTTTCCAGACAGACCAAGTTATATATTTTTAGATTAGGGAGGGCGAATCCGGCATCAGTTGTCAGATGAGCCAAATTTTTAAGTCCTATCCGTGGTTTCCCCTTACCCCAAAAAAACTTTGAACATTCAGAATTAAATTTTTGAATATCTTTAGCTCGAATAAACACTGGTATATTTTGCATGAGGAATAGAATTTTTGGGAAAAGCATCATTTTAATAAGTAATACTTTTGCTGATAGAGAGAGTGGGAGTTTAGCCCAGGTTTTTAAGGAGTCACTGCATTTCAGCCAGATAGGTGCATAATTTAAGCTGTACCAGTCGTCTAAATTCTTTGATAGAATAATCCCTAGATATTTAACCTTCCCTTCTGCAAGTTTAAATGGGTTATCAAGCAAACTATTTCTTTTTTTAATAATCCACATAATCTCGGATTTCTTTAAATTGATTTTGTATCCTGAGAATTTACTGAATTCATCGATTATTCTAGTTATCAGTGGTATATTAACTCTGGAATTACAAATATAGAAGAGGATGTCGTCCGCATATAAAGACAAAACATATCTTTTATCACCTGATAAGACCCCTTCTAATCTGTTCCTACATCTAATTGCCAGGGGTTCTAATGAAATATTAAAAAGTAATGGTGACAATGGACACCCTTGTCTTGTTCCTTTCTGGAGTGTAACCCCTGGAGAACTCAAGCCATTAACTAATATGTAAGAGATAGGGTCCTGATAGATTAGTTTGATAAAGTTTAAAAAATTTCCCATTATCCCAAAACTGTTCAATGCTGAGAATAAATGATCCCAGGTAATACTATCAAAAGCCTTATGGGCATCGACTGTCAGCAGGGCAAAGTCTGAGTCTTGTCTTTTCTTTTTACTCTTTCCAGTTAATGCCTGCTCTATTAAAAACATGGCGGTTCTAATATTTTTCTGAGAGGTCCTGCCTGGCATAAATCCAGTTTGGTCTGTGTGTATAATATCCCCTATGATACTTTTAAGTCTGTTTGCCAGAATACTAGCCATAAGTTTATAGTCGGAATTCAATAGGGAAATGCCTTTCTCTTTATCTGGTCTAAAGATAAGCGAGACACGTGGAACCTTCCCCTTGGAGGAAGTTCCTTGAACTCTAGAAGATATCCCTGGGAGACTATTTCTAGTGCCCAGGGATCCGGAACATCTCTTGCCCAAGCCTGAGCAAAGAGAGATAATCTGCCCCCTACTAGATCCGGTCCCGGATCGGGGGCTACCCCTTCATGCTGTCTTGGTAGCAGCAGCAGGCTTCTTGTTCTGTTTACCCTTGTTCCAGCCTTGCACGGGTTTCCATGCAGGTTTGGGCTGGGCAGCATTGCCCTCTTGTCTAGAGGCTGCAGAGTTAGAAGCTGGTCCGTTCCTGAAATTGCGAAAGGAACGAAAATTAGACTTATTCTTAGCCTTGAAAGGTCTATCTTGTGGGAGGGCATGGCCCTTTCCCCCAGTGATGTCTGAAATAATCTCCTTCAATTCCGGCCCAAAAAGGGTCTTACCTTTGAAAGGAATATTAAGTAACTTAGTCTTGGACGACACATCTGCCGACCATGATTTTAGCCAAAGCGCCCTGCGCGCCACTATAGCAAAACCTGAGTTTTTCGCCGCTAATTTCGTTATTTGAAAAGCGGCATCCAATATAAAGGAATTAGCTAACTTAAGTGCGTGAACCCTGTCCATGACTTCATCATATGAAGTCTCCTTCTGGAGCGAGCTTTCTAATTCCTCGAACCAAAAAGACGCTGCTGAGGTGACAGTAATAATGCACGCAATTGGTTGAAGAAGGAAACCTTGCTGAACAAAAAACAGAATTTATGTTTACCTGATAAATTACTTTCTCCAACGGTGTGTCCGGTCCACGGCGTCATCCTTACTTGTGGGATATTCTCTTCCCCAACAGGAAATGGCAAAGAGCCCAGCAAAGCTGGTCACATGATCCCTCCTAGGCTCCGCCTACCCCAGTCATTCGACCGACGTTAAGGAGGAATATTTGCATAGGAGAAACCATATGGTACCGTGGTGACTGTAGTTAAAGAAAATAAATTATCAGACCTTATTAAAAAAACCAGGGCGGGCCGTGGACCGGACACACCGTTGGAGAAAGTAATTTATCAGGTAAACATAAATTCTGTTTTCTCCAACATAGGTGTGTCCGGTCCACGGCGTCATCCTTACTTGTGGGAACCAATACCAAAGCTTTAGGACACGGATGAAGGGAGGGAGCAAATCAGGTCACCTAAATGGAAGGCACCACGGCTTGCAAAACCTTTCTCCCAAAAATAGCCTCAGAAGAAGCAAAAGTATCAAACTTGTAAAATTTGGTAAAAGTGTGCAGTGAAGACCAAGTCGCTGCCCTACATATCTGATCAACAGAAGCCTCGTTCTTGAAGGCCCATGTGGAAGCCACAGCCCTAGTGGAATGAGCTGTGATTCTTTCGGGAGGCTGCCGTCCGGCAGTCTCGTAAGCCAATCTGATGATGCTTTTAATCCAAAAAGAGAGAGAGGTAGAAGTTGCTTTTTGACCTCTCCTTTTACCGGAATAAACAACAAACAAGGAAGATGTTTGTCTAAAATCCTTTGTAGCATCTAAATAGAATTTTAGAGCGCGAACAACATCCAAATTGTGCAACAAACGTTCCTTCTTTGAAACTGGTTTCGGACACAGAGAAGGTACGATAATCTCCTGGTTAATGTTTTTGTTAGAAACAACTTTTGGAAGAAAACCAGGTTTAGTACGTAAAACCACCTTATCTGCATGGAACACCAGATAAGGAGGAGAACACTGCAGAGCAGATAATTCTGAAACTCTTCTAGCAGAAGAAATTGCAACTAAAAACAAAACTTTCCAAGATAATAACTTAATATCAACGGAATGCAAGGGTTCAAACGGAACCCCCTGAAGAACTGAAAGAACTAAATTGAGACTCCAAGGAGGAGTCAAAGGTTTGTAAACAGGCTTAATTCTAACCAGAGCCTGAACAAAGGCTTGAACATCTGGCACAGCGGCCAGCTTTTTGTGAAGTAACACAGACAAGGCAGAAATCTGTCCCTTCAGGGAACTTGCAGATAATCCTTTTTCCAATCCTTCTTGAAGGAAGGATAGAATCCTAGGAATCTTAACCTTGTCCCAAGGGAATCCTTTAGATTCACACCAACAGAAATATTTTTTCCAAATTTTGTGGTAAATCTTTCTAGTTACAGGCTTTCTGGCCTGAACAAGAGTATCGATAACAGAATCTGAGAATCCTCGCTTCGATAAGATCAAGCGTTCAATCTCCAAGCAGTCAGCTGGAGTGAAACCAGATTCGGATGTTCGAACGGACCCTGAACAAGAAGGTCTCGTCTCAAAGGTAGCTTCCAAGGAGGAGCCGATGACATATTCACCAGATCTGCGTACCAAGTCCTGCGTGGCCACGCAGGAGCTATCAAGATCACCGACGCCCTCTCCTGATTGATCCTGGCTACCAGCCTGGGGATGAGAGGAAATGGCGGGAACACATAAGCTAGTTTGAAGGTCCAAGGTGCTACTAGTGCATCCACTAGAGCCGCCTTGGGATCCCTGGATCTGGACCCGTAGCAAGGAACTTTGAAGTTCTGACGAGAGGCCATCAGATCCATGTCTGGAATGCCCCACAGCTGAGTGACTTGGGCAAAGATTTCCGGATGGAGTTCCCACTCTCCCGGATGCAATGTCTGACGACTCAGAAAATCCGCTTCCCAATTTTCCACTCCTGGGATGTGGATAGCAGACAGGTGGCAGGAGTGAGACTCCGCCCATAGAATGATTTTGGTCACTTCTTCCATCGCCAGGGAACTCCTTGTTCCCCCCTGATGGTTGATGTACGCAACAGTTGTCATGTTGTCTGATTGAAACCGTATGAACTTGGCCCTCGCTAGCTGAGGCCAAGCCTTGAGAGCATTGAATATCGCTCTCAGTTCCAGAATATTTATCGGTAGAAGAGATTCTTCCCGAGACCAAAGACCCTGAGCTTTCAGGGATCCCCAGACCGCGCCCCAGCCCATCAGACTGGCGTCGGTCGTGACAATGACCCACTCTGGTCTGCGGAATGTCATCCCTCGTGACAGGTTGTCCAGGGACAGCCACCAACGGAGTGAGTCTCTGGTCCTCTGATTTACTTGTATCTTCGGAGACAAGTCTGTATAGTCCCCATTCCACTGACTGAGCATGCACAGTTGTAATGGTCTTAGATGAATGCGTGCAAAAGGAACTATGTCCATTGCCGCTACCATCAACCCGATCACTTCCATGCACTGAGCTATGGAAGGAAGAGGAACGGAATGGAGTATCCGACAAGAGTCTAGAAGTTTTGTTTTTCTGGCCTCTGTCAGAAAAATCCTCATTTCTAAGGAGTCTATTATTGTTCCCAAGAAGGGAACCCTTGTTGACGGAGATAGAGAACTCTTTTCCACGTTCACTTTCCATCCGTGAGATCTGAGAAAGGCCAGGACAATGTCCGTGTGAGCCTTTGCTTGAGGAAGGGACGACGCTTGAATCAGAATGTCGTCCAAGTAAGGTACTACAGCAATGCCCCTTGGTCTTAGCACAGCTAGAAGGGACCCTAGTACCTTTGTGAAAATCCTTGGAGCAGTGGCTAATCCGAAAGGAAGCGCCACGAACTGGTAATGTTTGTCCAGGAATGCGAACCTCAGGAACCGATGATGTTCCTTGTGGATAGGAATATGTAGATACGCATCCTTTAAATCCACCGTGGTCATGAATTGACCTTCCTGGATGGAAGGAAGAATAGTTCGAATGGTTTCCATCTTGAACGATGGAACCTTGAGAAACTTGTTTAAGATCTTGAGATCTAAGATTGGTCTGAACGTTCCCTCTTTTTTGGGAACTATAAACAGATTGGAGTAGAACCCCATCCCTTGTTCTCTTAATGGAACGGGATGAATCACTCCCATTTTTAACAGGTCTTCTACACAATGTAAGAATGCCTGTCTTTTTATGTGGTCTGAAGACAACTGAGACCTGTGGAACCTCCCCCTTGGGGGAAGTCCCTTGAATTCCAGAAGATAACCTTGGGAGACTATTTCTAGCGCCCAAGGATCCAGAACATCTCTTGCCCAAGCCTGAGCGAAGAGAGAGAGTCTGCCCCCCACCAGATCCGGTCCCGGATCGGGGGCCAACATTTCATGCTGTCTTGGTAGCAGTGGCAGGTTTCTTGGCCTGCTTTCCCTTGTTCCAGCCTTGCATTGGTCTCCAAGCTGGCTTGGCTTGAGAAGTATTACCCTCTTGCTTAGAGGACGTAGCACTTTGGGCTGGTCCGTTTCTACGAAAGGGACGAAAATTAGGTTTATTTTTTGCCTTGAAAGGCCGATCCTGAGGAAGGGCGTGGCCCTTACCCCCAGTGATATCCGAGATAATCTCTTTCAAGTCAGGGCCAAACAGCGTTTTCCCCTTGAAAGGAATGTTAAGTAGCTTGTTCTTGGAAGACGCATCAGCCGACCAAGATTTCAACCAAAGCGCTCTGCGCGCCACAATAGCAAACCCAGAATTCTTAGCCGCTAACCTAGCCAATTGCAAAGTGGCGTCTAGGGTGAAAGAATTAGCCAATTTGAGAGCATTGATTCTGTCCATAATCTCCTCATAAGGAGGAGAATCACTGTCGACCGCCTTTATCAGCTCATCGAACCAGAAACATGCGGCTGTAGCGACAGGGACAATGCATGAAATTGGTTGTAGAAGGTAACCCTGCTGAACAAACATCTTTTTAAGCAAACCTTCTAATTTTTTATCCATAGGATCTTTGAAAGCACAACTATCCTCTATGGGTATAGTGGTGCGTTTGTTTAAAGTGGAAACCGCTCCCTCGACCTTGGGGACTGTCTGCCATAAGTCCTTTCTGGGGTCGACCATAGGAAACAATTTTTTAAATATGGGGGGAGGGACGAAAGGAATACCGGGCCTTTCCCATTCTTTATTAACAATGTCCGCCACCCGCTTGGGTATAGGAAAAGCTTCTGGGAGCCCCGGCACCTCTAGGAACTTGTCCATTTTACATAGTTTCTCTGGGATGACCAACTTGTCACAATCATCCAGAGTGGATAATACCTCCTTAAGCAGAATGCGGAGATGTTCCAACTTAAATTTAAATGCAATCACATCAGGTTCAGCTTGTTGAGAAATGTTCCCTGAATCAGTAATTTCTCCCTCAGACAAAACCTCCCTGGCCCCATCAGACTGAGTTAGGGGCCCTTCAGAAATATTAATATCAGCGTCGTCATGCTCTTCAGTATCTAAAACAGAGCAGTCGCGCTTACGCTGATAAGTGTTCATTTTGGCTAAAATGTTTTTGACAGAATTATCCATTACAGCCGTTAATTGTTGCATAGTAAGGAGTATTGGCGCGCTAGATGTACTAGGGGCCTCCTGAGTGGGCAAGACTCGTGTAGACGAAGGAGGGAATGATGCAGTACCATGCTTACTCCCCTCACTTGAGGAATCATCTTGGGCATCATTGTCATTGTCACATAAATCACATTTATTTAAATGAATAGGAATTCTGGCTTCCCCACATTCAGAACACAGTCTATCTGGTAGTTCAGACATGTTAAACAGGCATAAACTTGATAACAAGTACAAAAAACGTTTTAAAATAAAACCGTTACTGTCACTTTAAATTTTAAACTGAACACACTTTATTACTGCAAATGCGAAAAAACATGAAGGAATTGTTCAAAATTTACCAAATTTTCACCACAGTGTCTTAAAGCCTTAAAAGTATTGCACACCAAATTTGGAAGCTTTAACCCTTAAAATAACGGAACCGGAGCCGTTTTGAACTTTAACCCCTTTACAGTCCCTGGTATCTGCTTTGCTGAGACCCAACCAAGCCCCAAGGGGAATACGATACCAAATGACGCCTTCAGAAAGTCTTTTCTAAGTATCAGAGCTCCTCTCACATGCGACTGCATGCCATGCCTCTCAAAAACAAGTGCGCAACACCGGCGCGAAAATGAGGCTCTGCCTATGCTTTGGGAAAGCCCCTAAAGAATAAGGTGTCTAAAACAGTGCCTGCCGATATTATTATATCAAAATACCCAGATAAAATGATTCCTCAAGGCTAAATATGTGTTAATAATCAATCGATTTAGCCCAAAAAAAGTCTACAGTCTTAATAAGCCCTTTTTGAAGCCCTTATTTACAATCGTAATAAACATGGCTTACCGGATCCCAGAGGGAAAATGACAGCTTCCAGCATTACATCGTCTTGTTAGAATGTGTCATACCTCAAGCAGCAAGAGACTGCTCACTGTTCCCCCAACTGAAGTTAATTGCTCTCAACAGTCCTGTGTGGAACAGCCATGGATTTTAGTGACGGTTGCTAAAATCATTTTCCTCATACAAACAGAAATCTTCATCTCTTTTCTGTTTCTGAGTAAATAGTACATACCAGCACTATTTCAAAATAACAAACTCTTGATTGAATAATAAAAACTACAGTTAAACACTAAAAAACTCTAAGCCATCTCCGTGGAGATGTTGCCTGTACAACGGCAAAGAGAATGACTGGGGTAGGCGGAGCCTAGGTGGGATCATGTGACCAGCTTTGCTGGGCTCTTTGCCATTTCCTGTTGGGGAAGAGAATATCCCACAAGTAAGGATGACGCCGTGGACCGGACACACCTATGTTGGAGAAATCTTTTTAAGCAATCCTTCCAATTTTTAATCCATAGGATCTTTGAAAGCGCAACTGTCCTCTATAGGAATAGTTGTGCGCTTAGCTAACGTTGAAACTGCCCCCTCCACCTTAGGGACCGTCTGCCAGGCGTCCCTTCTGGGGTCTACAATGGGGAACATTTTCTTAAATATAGGAGGTGGGGCAAACGGTATACCCGGCTTCTCCCACTCCTTATTCACTATGTCAGCTACCCTCTTGGGTATCGGAAAGGCATCAGCGTGCACAGGGACCTCTAAGAATTTGTCCAATTTGCACAACTTCTCTGGAATTACCAAAGAATCACAATCATCCAGAGTAGCTAGTACCTCCTTAAGCAGGGCGCGGAGATGTTCTAGCTTAAATTTAAATGCTACAATATCATGTTCTGCCTGTTGAGAAATTTTTCCTGAGTCAGAAATTTCTCCCTCAGACAGCCCCTCCCTCACAGCCAATTCCGATTGATGTGAGGGCAAAATAGATAATGTATCGTCAGCGTCTACTTGTTCATCCTTTTCTGTATTTAAAACTGAACAATCACGCTTTCTCTGAAATGCTGGCAGTTTGGATAAAAGATTTGCTATAGAATTATCCACTACTGCTGTTAACTGCTGCATAGTAACAAGCATTGGCGCGCTAGATGTACTAGGTATCGCCTGCGCGGGCATAACTGGTGTAGACACAGAAGGAGAGGATGTAGAACTATCCCCACTACCTTCATTAGAAGAATCATCTTGGGCAATTTTATTAAATGTGACAGAATTGTCCTTACTTTGTTTGGACGCCATGGCACAATTATCAAATACACTTAAAGGGGGGACCACCTTGGTCTCTATACACACAGAACATAAGCTATCTGATGGCACAGACATGTTAGGCAGATTTTGGCAGGCTATTAATGCAATAAAACGATTTTAAACAAAAAACGTTACTGTCTCTTTAAATAATAAAATGACACACTTTATTTCTGAATGTTCAAAAAACTATGAAGGCAATATCCGATCTTTATGAAATTTACACCCCAGTGTCTTAATGCTTTGAAAGTATTGCACACAAAAAATGAAGTCTCTAGACCCTTAAATGAGCAAACCGGAGCTAATTGTTCTATTTAACCGGTTTTACACACTACAGTCCCTGCTACAGCCTTTGCTGTAGCTTTTACCTTCCTTAGGGGTTATTCTCCTCAGAAATAAGCCTTCCGGAGTCTGTTTCTTAGCGACAGGACCCTCTCACATGAAGCTGCATGCACTGCTTTAGATATTAACTGCGCAACTGAGGCGCGAAAAAGAGGCCTCCTCCCTCTGCATACTAGAGTGAAGGGGCCTTCCTGACTAGATTAGGCGTCTAAACCATGTCAGGCATAATTAAAACGTTCCCCAAAGTGTATATATGTTCACAAAACATTTGAAATGCCATAAAAATGTGATATAAGTGAATCGATTTGGCCCACAACAGTGTCTACCAGTACAAAGCCCAACAAAATAAGCCTGTAATCTGTTACTCAGTCTAAGAAAAATGGCTTACCGTTCCCCTGAGGGAAAAAACTGACAGTCTTCTAGCATTATCATGTGTTGTTAGAAAAGAGACTGGTCATACCTGGAGCAGATGAGTCTGCAAACTGTTACCCCCAACTGAAGTTCTCTGGCTCAACAGTCCTGTGTGGTAACAGCAATGGATTCTAGTTACTTGTGCTAAAATCATAATTCTCTTTAACAGAAATCTTCATCACTTTCTGTTGTAGAGTAAATAGTACAAACCAGCACTATTTTAAAATAACAAACTCTTGATAGAAGAAATAAAAACTACAACTAAACACCACTAACTCTTCACCATCCCTGTGGAGATGCTACTTGTTCAGAGCGGCAAAGAGAATGACTGGGGGGCGGGGCCAAAGGAGGGGCTATATGGACAGCTTTTGCTGTGTGCCTCTTTGCCATTTCCTGTTAGGGAAGAGAATATTCCCACAAGTAAGGATGAAGCCGTGGACCGGACACACCTATGTAGGAGAAAACACAATAAATAATATTATGCATAACCCCCCCGTTTAATAATCCCCTTTCCGAGGGTATTACCCTTGATTCTATACAGATAAACGAGACACACTGTGACCCTGTCTTCTTACTTTATAATATATGTATAAATGAAACGATCTTACCAGAATCTACACCATGGAACAGGAACATGGCCTTTCAAGTGTGACAGGGTAGTAGCATCGCTCCTGACATGGATTTGAGAGCAAAAAAGCAGTCAGCAAAATTTGTCAAGGCTGATCACTTATGGATCTGTTAATCTGAGTCAGGATGGGTTCGCAGAAAGACTCTCCCTGCATCTCCGGACTCTAACATTCATCCATGCTCTCACTGAGAGGCTGACAGGACTACTTAAAACTCCAGTCCCATTTTGAAGAGTACTACCCTCCATAAGAGACTACTCCAAATCTTCTGACACTTCTCTGCCAACCTCTTGTGACGAAAGGCAAAAAATGACTGGGGGATGAGGGGAGTGGGGGAGGTATTTAAGCCTTTGGCTGGGGTGTCTTTGCCTCCTCCTGGTGGCCAGGTTCTTAATTCCGATTAATGAATGAAGCATTGGACTCTCCTTCCATTAAGATGGAAAACTGTGTAAAATCACCCTTTATTAATGCCATGCACAAAAGGAAACAAAGATGGCCCCTGCTCGCAGCAACCTACACAAAGACTGGCTTAGGCTCAGTATCATGAATGAGGGGGGGGCAGCAACAAATCCTCTAAACTAAGAATTGTCAGTACTTTGCATTACACTTTGCTCAATGAGTTATTGACATATAAAGTCTCTTCTGATGCTTTAATTAGTCATGAGCACAGTGGAAATTCCAAAGCTACTGAACATAAAGTCTGGCTGTGCAGAGTTAAAGCCCTGCTCTATATTGTCAATTTTATACATAAAGATCCATTTTAGCAAAAAGAAAGTTTTAATTTTTTTTTGTTTGTTTTTGCATTTAAATTCTCACAAAGCCAGGGTTGTTTAGACCTTTCCTTTACACTTATCCAGAACTAGGATTGTCCTTGCAGACAGCGTGAAAGGCATCAGATGGAAACAACTGAACTGACCTAAGCAGCGCCAGGTTTTAAAGCTAGAGAGCCCGTTCACAACCTTGTGCAGCCTCAAACAACCTGCACTGACCCCACTCCATCGCTGCCTTTGTCCTCCTGCTTTAGACAGAGGATCACTTCAATTTCAAAGTATTCCACAGCACCAAGAATGTATTTACAACCTGTATTGGAACATAAGGGTCAAAAGGTATTGCAAGCGACATTTCGGGTTTATTCTCATTTTAGGTTAACCCGAAACGTCACTTGTAATACCTTTTGACGCTGATGTTCCAATAAAGGTTGCGAATACATTCTTGGTGTAATATTGGGGTGTCTGCAGTAACCCCTTTCCAGCGTGCAAAGGATAAAGGTGTTGAGGTGCTGTGTCTATTGGTGTTGCAGAGGATCACTACAGCCATATCACCTGTTATTTGTTTCATACAAAAATATGATCAGAGAAATCTAAAATGACCATGATGTGCCCGAACAACACACTGTATTGCTTGGCTTCGATTTTCTGTAATATTATGAGACCAGGGTGTGTAAGATATGTGTAAATACAAAGTGCCTGTAAGTACAGTGCATAGTACGGAGAACACTGTAGGATCTGAAAGCATCTAGCAGACAAATGTGTATACTGCAGTACCTTTTTCTCAGCACTCCTTCTCTGCAAGTCCTTTTGTTTGATGCCCAGGAACTGGAATTTCAGAAGCTTAGTTATCAGTGTAACAGGAAGTTGCTCTCCGCTGTCCAGCAGGGCTTTAGCTGGTTCAGTCACCTAAAAAACACACACACTGCGGGTTATAAAACACTGCAGCGGAGTTTCACAATATTCTAATTTAAAGGGATCCTATGTAGGTCTCTACAGCAGAATATAAATCTTTATTTAAAAAAACATAAGTATCTACCATCATCTGACTGCAAAACGCTTATTTCTTTATTCACATTATATTTATGTACATAATCTACCGTCCTAAAGCAGGTTACACATTACACATTTTAAGTCTTCTAAATTTTGGATCATTCTGTTTTCAGAAAAAAAAGAGATATTCTCTTGTATTTATATAAAAAAAACTAAGATAATGCTGTCGCCTGTGTCTGCATTAGACAGACAGACGTACTGTAATATACTTTTAGTTTAGCACTATGAAGATTATCTAGGTCTCAACACGAGAAGCAAGAAGCTACACGACGAGAGGTTGAAAAAAGGTAAAAATGTAAAAAACAAATCCCTATAATGGGTTAGTGCACATCGTACTATTTTACTAATGAGCATACTTAGGTATGTTTTTCAACAACTAATACCAAAAGAATTAATTAAATATTAACATTGCATGCACTATCTGAACCATCAAAGTTTAATTCTGACTTTCACGTGCCTTTAATTATATTTATTTCTATTTAAAAAAGGATTCTACAGAATAAGGTCCTGCAGAATCATATAACAATGAATCTTTTATAGATATAAAATAATCCCTTGCCAACAAAAAGGCAGCACAGTTTGCTCTATTTTATAACATGACTTAGTTTAGCTATTAATTAAAGGGATACTAAACACAAATTCTTTCTTTCATGATTCAGATAGAGCAACTTTCTAATCCACTCCTTAGGAGCCGTCCCATTTTAGGACCTGGGTTACGCTTGCTAAATGTAGCCACCAATCAGCAAGCGCTATACATATATATTTAAAATCTGCTGCCCATCGCTGCGCGACTTACCCCCTTCACTGCGCTAGGTTCCAGCCAGGTCTCAAGGCCTGTTGGAGCCTATGGAAGAGCTCTCTCGTGAGTGCAATGCTTCCCAGTTATGCGAACGTAAGGTAGCATTTGCATTGCGCCTAACTTGTAATACCAGCGCACATTTGCGTGTGCTGGTATTACTGAGTGGAGCGCAAATATTGCGCTTGTGTAAAACTTAAAGGACCCAATCTCATGTCATGCAGGCCCGTACTGCACTGGGCTTGTCTCTGCTTCACATACAGGCAGTGCAGAATTATTAGGCAAGTTGTATTTTTGAGGATTAATTTTATTATTGAACAACAACCATGTTCTCAATGAACCCAAAAAAACTCATTAATATCAAAGCTGAATATTTTTGGAAGTAGTTTTTAGTTTGTTTTTAGTTTTAGCTATTTTAGGGGGATATCTGTGTGTGCAGGTGACTATTACTGTGCATAATTATTAGGCAACTTAACAAAAAACAAATATATACCCATTTCAATTATTTATTTTTACCAGTGAAACCAATATAACATCTCAACATTCACAAATATACATTTTTAACATTCAAAAACAAAACAAGAACAAATCAGTGACCAATATAGCCACCTTTCTTTGCAAGGACACTCAAAAGCCTGCCATCCATGGATTCTGTCAGTGTTTTGATCTGTTCACCATCAACATTGCGTGCAGCAGCAACCACAGCCTCCCAGACACTGTTCAGAGAGGTGTACTGTTTTCCCTCCTTGTAAATCTCACATTTGATGATGGACCACAGGTTCTCAATGGGGTTCAGATCAGGTGAACAAGGAGGCCATGTCATTAGATTTTCTTCTTTTATACCCTTTCTTGCCAGCCACGCTGTGGAGTACTTGGACGCGTGTGATGGAGCATTGTCCTGCATGAAAATCATGTTTTTCTTGAAGGATGCAGACTTCTTCCTGTACCACTGCTTGAAGAAGGTGTCTTCCAGAAACTGGCAGTAGGACTGGGAGTTGAGCTTGACTCCATCCTCAACCCGAAAAGGCCCCACAAGCTCATCTTTGATGATACCAGCCCAAACCAGTACTCCACCTCCACCTTGCTGGCGTCTGAGTCGGACTGGAGCTCTCTGCCCTTTACCAATCCAGCCACGGGCCTATCCATCTGGCCCATCAAGACTCACTCTCATTTCATCAGTCCATAAAACCTTAGAAAAATCAGTCTTGAGATATTTCTTGGCCCAGTCTTGACGTTTCAGCTTGTGTGTCTTGTTCAGTGTTGGTCGTCTTTCAGCCTTTCTTACCTTGGCCATGTCTCTGAGTATTGCACACCTTGTGCTTTTGGGCACTCCAGTGATGTTGCAGCTCTGAAATATGGTCAAACTGGTGGCAAGTGGCATCTTGGCAGCTGCACGCTTGACTTTTCTCAGTTCATGGGCAGTTATTTTGCGCCTTGGTTTTTCCACACGCTTCTTGCGACCCTGTTGACTATTTTGAATGAAACGCTTGATTGTTCGATGATCACGCTTCAGAAGCTTTGCAATTTTAAGAGTGCTGCATCCCTCTGCAAGATATCTCACTATTTTTGACTTTTCTGAGCCTGTCAAGTCCTTCTTTTGACCCATTTTGCCAAAGGAAAGGAAGTTGCCTAATAATTATGCACACCTGATATAGGGTGGTGATGTCATTAGACCACACCCCTTCTCATTACAGAGATGCACATCACCTAATATGCTTAATTTGTAATAGGCTTTCAAGCCTATACAGCTTGGAGTAAGACAACATGCATAAAGAGGATGATGTGGTCAAAATACTCATTTGCCTAATAATTCTGCACTCCCTGTACAGAAATGCCCCTTAGAAAGTTATAGCAAAATGTGCCTATCTAGAATCTTGTGAGATATCTCACACTGTTGGAGTATGATTTTAGATCATCTAATCTAAGCAAAGAGCTTTATGGGAGGCATCTCTCAATTCTCTTGGGGTCTGATGAACAAAGATTCTCCAGCTCGGAGAGAAATTGTAGTGCAGACTTCACAGGGGCTGAACTTACTGAATCCTCATAGAAAAGGATGGAACTCTCCAGCACTGATCTCTTTCTTTTCTGTTTCTGAAGAAGAGACAAGCTCAGTGCAGCATAGCACTGCATGATATGAGAGTTTTGTTACACTTACACTTTGTGCTTTGTATTTTATATTACTTTACATTTAAGATTGGGTCCTTTCAGTATTACTGCATTTAAAGGGGGGAAAAAACTAACGGCTAGATTTGGAGTTTTGTCGGTAACGACCCGAAAAACTAACGCCGGCTTTTCTGGCCGCACCATAAAAATAACTCTGGTATTGAGAGTCCACATAAAGGTTGCGTTAGGCTCCAAAAAAGGAGCGTAGAGCATTTTTAACGCAGCTTCAACTCTCGATACCAGAGTTGCTTACGCAAGCGGCCAGCCTCAAAAACGTGCTCGTGCACGATTCTCCCATAGAAAACAATGGGGCTGTTTGAGCTGAAAAAAAACCTAACACCTGCAAAAAAGCCGCGTTCAGCTCCTAACGCAGCCCCATTGTTTGCTATGGGGAAACACTTCCTACGTCTGCACATAACACTCTAACATGTACCCCGAGTCTAAACATCCCTAAACTTACACTTATTAACCCCTAATCTGCCGCCCCCGCTATCGCTGACCCCTGCATATTATTATTAACCCCTAATCTGCCGCTCCGTAAACCGCAGCTACTTACATTATCCCTATGTACCCCTAATCTGCTGCCCTAACATCGCCGACCCCTATATTATATTTATTAACCCCTAATCTGCCCCCCACAACGTCGCCTCCACCTGCCTACACTTATTAACCCCTAATCTGCCGACCGGACCTGAGCGCTACTATAATAAAGTTATTAACCCCTAATCCGCCTCACTAACCCTATAATAAATAGTATTAACCCCTAATCTGCCCTCCCTAACATCGCCGACACCTAACTTCAATTATTAACCCCTAATCTGCCGACTGGAGCTCACCGCTATTCTAATACATGTATTAACCCCTAACGCTAAGTCTAACCCTAACACTAACACCCCCCTAAGTTAAATATAATTTACATCTAACGAAATTAATTATCTCTTATTAAATAAATTATTCCTATTTAAAGATAAATACTTACCTGTAAAATAAACCCTAATATAGCTACAATATAAATTATAATTACATTGTAGCTATTTTAGGATTAATATTTATTTTACAGGTAACTTTGTATTTATTTTAACCAGGTACAATAGCTATTAAATAGTTAAGAACTATTTAATAGCTACCTAGTTAAAATAATTACAAAATTACCTGTAAAATAAATCCTAACCTAAGTTACAATTAAACCGAACACTATACTATCATTAAATTAATTAAATAAACTACCTACAATTACCTACAATTAACCTAACACTACACTATCAATAAATTAATTAAATACAATTCCTACAAATAACTACAATGAAATAAACTAACTAAAGTACAAAAAATAAAAAAGAACTAAGTTACAAAAAATAAAAAAATATTTACAAACATAAGAAAAATATTACAACAATTTTAAACTAATTACACCTACTCTAAGCCCCCTAATAAAATAACAAAGACCCCCAAAATAAAAAATGCCCTACCCTATTCTAAATTACTAAAGTTCAAAGCTCTTTTACCTTACCAGCCCTGAACAGGGCCCTTTGCGGGGCATGCCCCAAGAAGTTCAGCTCTTTTGCCTGTAAAAAAACAAACATACAATACCCCCCCCCACATTACAACCCACCACCCACATACCCCTAATCTAACCCAAACCCCCCTTAAATGAACCTAACACTAAGCCCCTGAAGATCTTCCTACCTTATCTTCACCATACCAGGTTCACCGATCCGTCCTGAAGAGCTCCTCCGATGTCCTGATCCAAGCCCAAGCGGGGGGCTGAAGAGGTCCATGATCCGGCTGAAGTCTTCATCCAAGCGGGAGCTGAAGAGGTCCATGATCCGGATGAAGTCTTCATCCAAGCGGGAGCTGAAGAGGTCCATGATCCGGATGAAGTCTTCTATCAACGGCATCTTCAATCTTCTTTCTTCCGGATCCATCTTGCAGACCTCCGACGCGGAACATCCTCTTCTCCCGACGCCTACTAGCCGAATGACGGTTCCTTTAAGGGACGTCATCCAAGATGGCGTCCCTCGAATTCTGATTGGCTGATAGGATTCTATCAGCCAATCGGAATTAAGGTAGGAATATTCTGATTGGCTGATGGAATCAGCCAATCAGAATCAAGTTCAATCCGATTGGCTGATCCAATCAGCCAATCAGATTGAGCTCGCATTCTATTGGCTGTTCCGATCAGCCAATAGAATGCGAGCTCAATCTGATTGGCTGATTGGATCAGCCAATCGGATTGAACTTGATTCTGATTGGATGATTCCATCAGCCAATCAGAATATTCCTACCTTAATTCCGATTGGCTGATAGAATCCTATCAGCCAATCGGAATTCGAGGGACGCCATCTTGGATGACGTCCCTTAAAGGAACCGTCATTCGGCTAGTAGGCGTCGGGAGAAGAGGATGTTCCGCGTCGGAGGTCTGCAAGATGGATCCGGAAGAAAGAAGATTGAAGATGCCGTTGATAGAAGACTTCATCCGGATCATGGATCTCTTCAGCTCCCGCTTGGATGAAGACTTCATCCGGATCATGGACCTCTTCAGCTCCCGCTTGGATGAAGACTTCAGCCGGATCATGGACCTCTTCAGCCCCCCGCTTGGGCTTGGATCAGGACATCGGAGGAGCTCTTCAGGAAGGATCGGTGAACCTGGTATGGTGAAGATAAGGTAGGAAGATCTTCAGGGGCTTAGTGTTAGGTTTATTTAGGGGGGGTTTTGGTTAGATTAGGGGTATGTGGGTGGTGGGTTGTAATGTTGGGGGGGGGGGTATTGTATGTTTTTTTTTACAGGCAAAAGAGCTGAATTCTTTGGGGCATGCCCCGCAAAGGGCCCTGTTCAGGGCTGGTAAGGTAAAAGAGCTTTGAACTTTAGTAATTTAGAATAGGGTAGGGCATTTTTTATTTTGGGGGGCTTTGTTATTTTATTAGGGGGCTTAGAGTAGGTGTAATTAGTTTAAAATTGTTGTAATATTTTTCTTATGTTTGTAAATATTTTTTTATTTTTTGTAACTTAGTTCTTTTTTATTTTTTGTACTTTAGCTAGTTTATTTAATTGTATTTATTTGTAGGAATTGTATTTAATTAATTTATTGATAGTGTAGTGTTAGGTTAATTGTAGGTAATTGTAGGTAGTTTATTTAATTAATTTATTGATAGTGTAGTGTTAGGTTTAATTGTAACTTAGGTTAGGATTTATTTTACAGGTAATTTTGTAATTATTTTAACTATTTTAGCTATTAAATAGTTCTTAACTATTTAATAGCTATTGTACCTGGTTAAAATAAATACAAAGTTACCTGTAAAATAAATATAAATCCTAAAATAGCTATAATATAATTATAATTTATATTGTAGCTATATTAGGATTTATTTTACAGGTAAGTATTTAGCTTTAAATAGGAATAATTTATTTAATAAGAGTTAATTAATTTCGTTAGATTAAAATTATATTTAACTTAGGGGGGTGTTAGTGTTAGGGTTAGACTTAGCTTTAGGGGTTAATACATTTATTAGAATAGCGGTGAGGTCCGGTCGGCAGATTAGGGGTTAATAAGTGTAGGCAGGTGGAGGCGACGTTGTGGGGGGCAGATTAGGGGTTAATAAATATAATATAGGGGTCAGCTGTGTTAGGGGCAGCAGATTAGGGGTACATAAGGATAACGTAGGTGGCGGCGCTTTGCGGTCGGCAGATTAGGGGTTAATAAGTGTAGGTAGGTGGAGGCGACGTTGTGGGGGGCAGGTTAGGGGTTAATAAATATAATACAGGGGTCGGCGGTGTTAGGGGCAGCAGATTAGGGGTACATAAGTATAACGTAAGTGGCGGTCGGCAGATTAGGGGTTAAAAAAATGTAATCGAGTTGTGGTGATGTGGGGGGACCTCGGTTTAGGGGTACATAGGTAGTTTATGGGTGTTAGTGTACTTTAGAGCACAGTAGTTAAGAGCTTTATAAACCGGCGTTAGCCCAGAAAGCTCTTAACTACTGACTTTTTTCCTGCGGCTGGAGTTTTGTCGTTAGATGTCTAACGCTCACTTCAGACACGACTCTAAATACCGGAGTTAGAAAGATCCCATTGAAAAGATAGGATACGCAATTTACGTAAGGGGATCTGCGGTATGGAAAAGTAGCGGCTGAAAAGTGAGCGTTAGACCCTATTTTGAGTGACTCCAAATACCGGAGGTAGCCTAAAACCAGCGTTAGGAGCCTCTAACGCTGGTTTTCACGGCTAACGCCAAACTCCAAATCTAGGCCTATATTTTTCTTTCATGATTCAGACAAAGCATACAATTTTAAACAACTTTCCATTATACTTCTATTATACATTTTGCTTCATTCTCTTAGTAGACTTTATTGAAGGAGTAGCAATGCAGTACTGGGAGCTAGAATAACACATCTGTAAGCCAATCACAAGAGGCATATATATGCAGCCACCAACCAGCAGATAGCTCCCAGCTCCTAAGCCTGCCTAGGTATGCTTTTCAACAATGGATACCAAGAGAACAAGGCACATTAGACAATAGAAGTAAATTGGAAAGTTATTTAAAATTGTATGCTCTGTCTGAATCATGAAATAATTTTTTGGGGGTTTAATGTCCCTTTAAGCTTAGCACTTTCTATTTTATATTTTAATTTGTGTTTATTTACAGGATTATACAGAATAAGGTAATATCCTGCAGAATCATATAACAATGAATCTTTTATAGATAAAACAATAAATAATCCCTAGCCAACAAAAAGGCAGCACATATTTTCCTCCCTCTTATAACATGACTTAGTTTAGCTATTAATTAAAGGGATACTAAACACACATTTTTTCTTTCATGATTCAGATAAAGCAGCCAAGCTTATTTGTATGTGCAGCGGGGGGCAGTGGGGGGAACTATAGGTCTCTTGGGAATTCTAAACCAGGGCCTATTTTTAAGGTACCAGTGGCTCGTTAGCACCTGAGTTTGTCGAGGATTAGTTACAGATATTGGACAACGGATGAGAAGCAAGCGCCCTTCACGGCTCCACTGGGTCACAAACTCCAGCCTTTTATTTAATCATAATTACCTGCAAATATATGTTTCTATGGAAGGTACAGCTAAATAACGCCATGGTCACTGCTGCAGGCAACCATGATTTATATTATATTATAGAAATTAGTTTAAGGACATTTTATTCTAGACTCTAATAATAATAAAAAAAATGTAACTGGAACCTAAGATACCTGTAACACAATTCAGTTGCTCTACCTGTAGGATGACACTTTCTGTAGCAGTTTCCCATTAACTTATTACAGAATCCTAAACAGTTATGGCACTGAAAAGTCTGCTGCTCCCCCGAAAAAGAAAGCTCACATGACAATCCTTGGATGACTATCCTACTGAAATGTCAGGAATGAATCCTCACCATTCAGTCTTGAGACGCTGAATAAGATTTGTATAAGACTATGATAGCGCAGAAGATGCCTGGAGTGGTGTTTATTACAGGGAAACATAATATGAGCAGGAAACTGAGAATACAAAGATGCCAAGAGAACAGATTGCCATCGTTATCTACTTTTTAAACACATACATACTAGTTTCTTGGAAGCGCCTTACCCTTGATGTTTTTTGGAAAATATACGGAGAAAAAGATGGTTGCAGATCAGAGAAATGGAAATCGTAGGAATGTTTGATACAGCTGAATGACAGAATTCCCTAAAAGGCATGGTAGGGTATCTCCTAAATCATTCATATGATTCGAAAGTCATAAACGTCAAAGCAGAGCGGAATAAAAGAGAAACATTCAGGTGGAACGTGTCCAAGTGTTCTCCAAGCAAATTAAAGGGGATCACTAACTGAGCTTGAGGAGCCTGGCCTCTTCCCCTATAAAGAGTCCCAACCAGCAGACCAGGCATTAAAGCCTATTCTTCTGCTCCGCTGCCTAATTGGGGTGAAATCAGGGTATTGAGTTTTCTGAGGGTGACGACAGAACTAGGAACACACAGCTGTATTGTCCAGATGTGTGGCACTGACAGAGTCTGCTTTTTATTGCTGTGTTTTTTACAACTTGTTTCCACCAAATTTCATACAACTCGCTAACATCTGGATCCTTCTCCTTTGAGCCCTGTATCAACTTTATTTACTGTGAAATAAATAAAATAATCGCACACACAAAAAAATACCCATAAAGGCTGCTTATGACTTTTGTGCCACAGGGGCTGTTAGTATCTTTTTGTTTTTGTGCTACAAGTTTTATTAAGAGGCACAAAAAAACAGGACTAATCTGGCCCTAAGACATTTGCACCTTTGTTGCTTTTTTATTCCTGGACCAAGTATTGGGTTTATTTATAAGAGTAGAATAAATGAGGTGCTATGAAAATTTTGACATCCCCCCCTCTCTTTCCATTCCCCGTCTTCCTTTCCTTGTAGCAATTAGGAACAGCGGCATATGTTGTCAATTTTGGCCATTTATACTGAAGTATGGAGAGTGCAGACTAAATTAACCCCTTGGCTCTCTCTGAGGGTTACAACACAATGCTTCACAAAGTCTTTGAAGTCTTTTCTGGCAGCCAAAAGGGTTAAATATTTTAAATGCTAGTGGTTAGGAATAGTATTTGATTTATTATTAATTCAACTTCCAAAGTGCATACACAATGGCACATGATTTATCTGCCGGAATTTCAGAAATACAAATTGTAAACATAATAAGCTATTCGCTGGCACTGATTGCTCTCTAACCATAAAGAGATTATCCCCCCTTCTGTGTAATAGGTTCTCTTGCATCACACAACCTTATAATTCAATACAAATACAGACTTGTGGCAGCCGATGTATCAACGTAAGCTAAGATTTGTCACATGAAACGTTTCTCATAAGGTTCTACATTCGGGTATATTTAGGCCAGAGCTGGCTGTCACTACAAATGAAGATCGGTCTAATGAAACGGAAAGAGTAGGAAGGGAAGGCTTTGACTTATTTATAAAGAATAACATTTGTTCTATGTGATTGCTGAATCTCGCTGAATATTACAATCAAGCTCCGTATGAAGCGTGATGCCACGTGTTTCTGACGAGCCTGAGGGGCTCGCCAGAAACACAAGTTATGAAGCAGCGGTCTAATGACCGCTGCTCCATAACCTGTCTGCCTGTTCTGAGGAGGCAGACAGACATCGCCGGAAATCAACCCGATCCAATACGATCGGGTTGATTGACACCCCCTGCTAGCGGCCGATTGGCCACAAATCTGCAGGGGGCGGCGTTGCACCAGCAGTTCACAAGAACTACTGGTGTAATGATAAGTCAAACTTTCAAATATTAACGTTCAAATGTTTATTCTAAAAGCTTTATGATGTGTTGTTGAAGCTTGTCAATGAGAGCATAGTGAGTGTGCACGTGTATTCAGCACTAGTGCTCAGATGGGCACGTTCCTTAACCTTCTTCAGTATGCTCTCATGGAAAGGACATAAAATTGCAAAAAGAAAATTGCTAATGCATTTTATTAATGCACTATAACTTGCATATATCTAGGTGTATAACAGATCACATGCAAATGGGTTAAACACATAGTTTAAGTCAGTTCCAGAGCAGCAATGTACTACATCTAGTGAGCTAACAAAAAGAGGGCATGCAATTTTAATTAACTTTCCAATTAACTTTTATCATCAAATTTGCTTTGTTCTCTTGGTATTCTTAGTTAAAAGCTAAAACTAGGTAGGATCATATGCTAATTTCTAAGCCCTTGAAGGCCACCTCTTATCTCAGATTATTTTTACATTTTTTTACAGCTAGACAGCACTAGTTCATGTGTGACATATAGATAACATTGTGCTCACTCCTGTGGAGCTATTTAAGAGTCAGCACTGTTTGGCTAAAGTGCAAGTCTGTCAAAAGAACTGAAATAAGGGGACAGTCTACAGAGGCTTAGATACAAGGTAATCACAGAGGTAAAAAGTATATTATTATAACTGTGTTGCAAAACTGGGGAATGGGTAATAAAGGGATTTAAACAATAAAAAAAATCAAGTAGACTGTCCCTTTAAACAGTTTTTTTTAACTATATGCTCTCTGTAACTCGTGGAAGTTTAATGTCAATGTCTATATCTGTTTAACATTTGTCCTATAGAGATATTCTAACAGCAGAACAAATGCCAGGGGAACATTTGGCATTTAAAAATGCAGACATTTGCTCATATCTGTAAAAATCAGTAGAATATAATGAAATAGTGAAACCGAGTTGGAATTTCAGTGTCAGTGTTTCAGTTGGGATTTGGTTAAATCAGTTTCTATCTGTATATAAGTGAGGCACATTGCGCTGTAGTTGGTGTTGTAAAATACTACTGCAAATACTGAAACTGTTACGCCGCGCCGCTCTAGCTTTTGCTAGGGACGCGGAGCCTGCTGTTCTGCTCCTTGCCTAAGGCTGAGTCGTCTCCTGTGCGTGTGGCGGTGACGTCATCGCTGCACGCTCCATCCGTTCTGAAGCCGGTAAGGATCTCCTGTGGCACGAATCCTGCGCCTATGTAAGTTACTCACTTGCTACCGATCACTGCCCAAGTATAGGTGTTACTTAGCGTGCTCCTGGGTGTGATTGTTATTACTGTATTCTGGATTGCCATATCGTTATTGAACTCTGCCTGTCTGACTACTCTGCTTGCTTAACCCCTAAAGTACTGGATTGTCTCACTGTTGATGAACTCTGCCTGTCTGACTACTCTGCTTGCTTAACCCCTAATATACTGGATTGCCTCTCTGTTGATGAACTCTGCCTGTCTGACTACTCTGCTTGCTTAACCCCTAAAGTACTGGATTGCTATACTGTTGCCAAAACCTGCCTGTCTGACCATTCAAGTGGTTTACCTTTGGATTGCCTTAGTGTTGCCAAAGCCTGCCTGTCTGACCTTTCTAGTGGTTTACCCCTGAACTGCCTTCCGCTGATTCCCTGCCTGTTGCTGCCGCAGACTATCCTGCCTGTGGTGAGTGCCACTTACCTCATCTTGCGTACTTTCTCTGCTCTGGGATATTCCCTATCATTCCGTCTCGACGCCGGGATAAGAAGACTACTGGCCGAGTTTGGTCTGATAGTGGAATATCCCATGAGCATTACAGAAATAAAGGTTTCATGAAAAACTGGTGCAAATGGGAAGACATAAAAACATTTATCCAATGTTGCTCTATATTTAATACATTTCTTAACTTGAGAATCCTTCTGAACATTAAACTGTTTATATGCCACAAACTTTTTGTACCATAAGAATATTTCATGGCATGTTAGTAGGGATGGGTGAATGTGTTTATATTCGAATGTCATTGTAAAAAATTTGATTTACATAATTGAATGTTGATAAGAATGAATATTTATTCAAATTCTATTATCGAATGCTATTTACATTTTTCGAATGTGACATTCGAATATTACATTTAGAAAACACTGTTGTAGACTAGAAATACTATATTGAATTCCAATGTGACATTCAAATTAGAATGTCACATTCGAATTCGAATACTACATTTTGAAATGAAATGTGATATAAAATACATAGCTAAACAATCTATTATTCGAACTAATATTTTCAAATACGAAAATTCGAAAATAGAATGTTAGAATGTTATATAAACATTCAAATTTGATTGGAGCAAACAAATATATCAAAATTCATTTTAGATTTCAAATTTTTAGAAATATTGGCCCATCCCTACTTGTTAGGGAATTTTATTGCAAGATTTAAACAAAAACAACTATATGGTGTAGGAAATCTTATATAGTTTGAAAAGGGTCACATCACAGGGTCACACATTATCAACGAGAGAAACAATCTTTAATAACAGATTCCTGACTCTGGAAGAAATCAGATCTGGGAACGTTCAAGGCATCAAATCATAGAGTATTCAAGAGGTATAATGTACAGTGAATCCGCAATGTGCACAGTGACATCAATCACTGTCTAAGCCGGCTATACAACATTGTGCATCAGAGTAATTGGAAGCAGCGTGTATTGATGCATTGCATTATTGTGCAAGTACAGATGCATCAGATGACAGAAGCCATTTGTTTTACATCTGGTGCGGATCATCTGCAGACATCTTGGCAAACTTTGTTTTTTGTTTGTTTTTTGTCAAAGACAAACGGGATAAAAAGTGTCACAAATAGCAGGACATTGCACAGTGTGACCTCTCTATTCTCTGATGAAAATATATTTAAATGGTGTAAATCCATGTTTGTTAAAGTGCTATTGTAAAATGTCAAAATCTCCACTCGCCTATTCGCCCTGGGTGAATACAAATGGAAATGGGGCGAGTAGAGAGAAAGATAAATGCTGTCTATACAAAATGACCAGCAAACGTACTGTATATTTTTTGTAATAATTGTATTGAAATGACTTCATTTGTTATAGTTTAAAATAGAAAATATTAAATATTACTGCACAATAAGATTTTTCACAATGGCTAAACATATGCAAAGAGGGGTAGTGGGATCAGAAGTGACATTTGTTTTGGTCTAGTAGCTTAGGGCTTATTTATTTTTATTTTTTTATTATATTATGCCACTTTAAATGGTAGATTATCACTGAGAATAGGAAATGCATCAGAAAAATGCCCTTCTATTCTTATTCTCCTCCCATGGGACCTACACTGTAGTAGTTTACTTTGCCCCTTTCTCTAACTCATTTCTTTTGGATTATCAGGTATACTTTGTGAGACATATTTATGGACTCTTACTGTTATTGCCTTCCTTTCCCATCAAGCATTGGGAATTGTTATTATTTCAGAGAATACTGGTTTACATTTTTCATGTTTTTTTCAAGTTTGCAGCAGAGGATACATTTTATGGCTTTATAGGCCCAATTCTCAAAAAACTTGCATACATGCAGAGAAATAATCAGCATTATATTGTAATTGTCTCATTAACATAAGGTAATTAGTGAACTCCCTTTAATGAGATACACAGGTCCCAAGGTAAAAAAACAATCCCTGAAGGGCCTGTAATACTGATGAGGTATCTTACAGAATCTCGCCAGACCAGGCAGTTTTAGAGAAGTGGACTCAGAGTGATTTCTCAGCGGTACAAAGGCGAGTTTGGCTCAAATGAGCTTGTTATAAGAAGACACACAAACCAGCCTGAACACTAACAAAATCAGAATAAAGTGACACGGCGCAGATTTCCAGTCATTTAAAGTGCACCCTGTAAGTTGGTACATGAGGAGTGGATCCCAGGCTACAATAGGTTTTTTGTCAATATGTCCCTTTAATTGCAAACATCATGAACTCATATTAAGTCATTTATCAGTGCTGAATTAGTAAGCTGCCATGTTTAACTTTTATAAAGAAGACACACATTTTGTTTCCATAAAGGTCTGTGTTTATAAAAAAAAGCTTTTTTGCTTATTTACTGAAAAAAGGCGTAAAAGGAAAAACAATTTAACTAGATTAAACAGATTATAATGCAAAAGAAAAGTGAGTAGAAAAACACCTTAATTAAATACAAAAACATAACAAATAAATACTTTAAAAAATTAAATAGGGCGGCGGAGCGTGCGGGCGTATTAAATGGCCGCACCACACTATAGCTCCGGAACTGGCAACCATTGAGCCCTCTCCCAGGCGTGAACTCCGCTACTTGGACAAGTGAATTTAAGGGGAAAAGCACCCAGGACACCAGACCTTGCATTCACCGTGCCCGTGAGTGAAACAGCACCATTTGACCCCAATGTGACTAACTGGGTAGGCCGCAAACCAGGCGCCTCTGTAGTTAAGACCTCACACTGCGAGGAACGTCAGCCTCTCACCTCAGAGCTCTTCTGAGCGCAGGACCCATCCGGAGCACAATCCAAAGGCTCCTTGCTCCTTAAACAAAACCGGATACCAGCCCAGAGTCTGCTCGACATGTCAGGGCTGGATACATGACGCACCTTCGTCTCGAAGCGCCATCTTAGGGGTAAGACCGCATTGAAAATTTTATTTCCCACAAAGCACTCCAAAATACAGCCCTAAGCAACTACAACTCCATAGCACCTCTTGCAATGTTCCTGCTGTTATTTACAATATAGCGCTGCTTTTATAGTACACAGTACTTTGGGCTCTCCTCAATATAAATGCTGTTAGTGTTGCTTTTTTATGTACAGCTTTAATTCACACAGTGTAATGGCAATCTACCCTGGACTCCCTATGTCTGCACAGAACCTGAAACCCTTTATATAATCACATGATGTTTATACTCTGATATGTGCACGACAGCTCTGCCTACTCATCAAAGATAAGGGGTGAAATCAAAAAGGGAAAACAAGGAAGCGGTTTATTTCCACCCTGCAGTTTTTGAGCATCTTGCTCTGTCACATGCAATGTCTTTGCTTCCTGCTTAGGCCTCTGATAATCAGCTATACCATCACCACTTGGGCCTCCCAGCATAGTCAGCCATATCTCTGCCCGATACGCCTGCCGGAGTACACCAGCCCACAGACCTCATAATGGCACTGCCGAGGAACTCTAAACAAGACAAGAGCTTAAAGTCTGGCACCACTGCCTCCACAGTTAACACCTTTTTTAAGAGCACAGAACGCTTGAAGAAAGCAGAGGTCTCTCAAGATGGTAGTGACAATGAATCTATGTTAGATAACCTGGTCGCCTCTCAGGTGCCCGCAACCCTACCTACTTTACAGGGGCAAAATGTAGACGAACCAGTAACTCTGAAGACAATGAAAGCCCTTATCAATCAAATAAAGTCCTGCATTAAATCTGAATGTGCGGACTTGAAAAAATATATAAGCGACCTGGGTCACTGAGTGGAAGTCTTAGAAGAAAAAAGAGAGGAACTGACCAAAGAAATGTCTGACATGTCCCAATCCACAGATACACAACAAGCTTAGATCACGGAACTAGAGAACAAGCTAGATGATATAGAAAACAGAACGCGGAGGAACAATCTCCGATTCCGGGGCGTCCGATTCCGGGGCGTGCCTGAGTCAGTGGGCAGAGAAGATATACACGATCATCTGCAAAACCTGTTCCAATCCATGGCCATTGCTAACCAAAGGGTGTTTGAGGAGATACCCTTCGAAAGGGCCCACCGCGCCTTATGCCCAAAGATAAGCAGCCTCCCAGGGACATCATCATATGCTTACAAAGCTACAGGGACAGAGAAAAGATCTTTCAGCTAGCCAAAGCTCAACCAACCTTCTCTTTTATGGGCGCTAAAATTCAAATATACCAGGATCTCTCAACACGAACATTGTTAGTTAGAAGGGAGTTTGCTTTCTTTACTAACCATCTATGCTCACTAAAGATAGCTTATAGATGGGGTTTTCCAGTGTCTTTGCAAGTCATTAAAGATGGAAGGCGACACAAATGTCACAATCCTGCTGGAATACCCGATTTCTGCAGGCAACTTGATCTCCCACTTCCAGAAGCAACGGATCCCTTGCTGCCAAAAGCTGCACCATTGCCTGCAAAACCACGAGATCGGTCTGAGATCGCCGGCAAGCAAGCCAAAAAGTGATGAAGTCCTGATCCAACTAACCTGCTGGATACCTCCTGATTTCCAATAAGGTGAACTGCTCTCTCAGGATTTAGTGAGTATGGTAAGCAGGGTACCTGAACCCTGCAATTTGCACTATTTGAATTGAAAATTGACTCTCATATTAAGAGACTGCTGCTTATACTAGCTTATTGACTTTGGGACTTTCAACTCTCTTGGTCAATATGACAAATTTGAAATCAATGAGCACCCGTTGTTTTTCTCATGCTAACATGTTTAGCCTTTCTTTATAGGTTACCTACTTTTGTACACTGTTATTGAAGTGCATAACAAGTTACTCTAACCTACATTATGTTTTTTTTAACTCGGGCTGCGACTTATTTGTGGTCTGAGCAACAAATATTTGGCCAGATTACGAGTTTTGCGTTATGAGCGGCTCGGTAATAACTTGCAAGTTAAAAATTATGTTTAAACCTAACACCCTAACATAAACCCCGAGTCTAAACACCCCTAATCTGCCGCCCCAGACATCGCCGCTACCTACCTACACTTATTAACCCCTAATCTGCCGTCGCCACCTACATACATTTATTAACCCCTAATCTGCTGCCCCAACGTCGCCGCCACCACTATACTAAAGTTATTAACCCCTAAAC
This sequence comes from Bombina bombina, assembly GCF_027579735.1. NCBI lineage: Eukaryota > Metazoa > Chordata > Amphibia > Anura > Bombinatoridae > Bombina > Bombina bombina. Next base: position 31,746,530 of record NC_069501.1, read on the forward strand.
CTCTGGCCTCCCACATCACTAACACTAAATAAATATATTAACCCCTAAACCTAAGTCTAACCCTAACACCCCTAACTTTAATATAATCAAAATAAATCTAAATAAAACCTACTATTAATAAATAATTCCTATTTAAAACTAAATACTTACATGTAAAAATAAAACCTAAGCTAGCTACAATATAACTAATAGTTACATTGTATCTATCTTATGTTTTAGTTTTATTTCACAGCTAAGTTTGTATTTATTTTAACTAGGTAGGCAAGTTAGTAAATAGTTATTAACTATTTACTATCTACCAGTTAAAATAAATACAAAGTTACCTGTAAAATAAAACCTAACCTGTCTTACACTAACACCTAACATTACACTACAATTAAATAAATTACATTAATTAAATACAATTAACTAAATTACAAAAAAAATAAACACTAAATTACACAAAATAAAAAAGAAATTATCAAATATTTAAACTAATTACACCTAATCAGCCAATCAGCCAATAGAATGCAAGCTCAATCCTACTGGCTGATTGGATCAGACAATAGGATTAAAGTTCAATCCTATTGGCTGATTGCATCAGCCAATATGATTTATTACCCTTTAATTCCGATTGACTGATAGAATTCTATCAGCCAATCGGAATTCAAGGGATGCCATCTTGGATGACGTAATTTAAAGGAACCTTCATTCTTCAGTAGACAGCGAAAGAAGAGGATGCTCCGCGCCGGATGTCTTGAAGATGGACCCGCTCCGCGTCGGAAGGATAAAGGTAGAAGATGCCGTCTGGATGAAGACTTCTGCCCGTCTGGAGGACGACTTCTTGCCGCTTGGATGAAGACTTCTCCCGGCTTCGTTGAGGACTTCTTGTCGCTTGGATGAAGACTTCTCCTGGCTTCGTTGAGGATGGATGTCCGGTCTTCAAAAACTTTAAGTGGATCTTCGGGGGTTAGTGTTAAGTTTTATTAAGGGTTTATTGGGTGGGTTTTACTTTTAGATTAGGGATTTGGGCAACGAAAAAGAGCTAAATGCCCTTTTAAGGGCAATGTCCATCCAAATGCCCTTTTCAGGGCAATGGGGAGTTTAGGATTTTTAGATAGGATTTTATTTGGGGGATTTGGTTGTGTGGGTGGTGGGTTTTACTGTTGGTGGTTGTTTGTATTTTTTTTACAGGTAAAAGAGCTGATTTCTTTGGGGCAATGCCCCCCAAAAGGCCCTTTTTTAGGGCAATTGATAGTTTATTGTAGGCTAGGGTTTTTTTATTTTGGGGGGGCTTTTTTATTTTGATAGGGCTATTAGATTAGGTGTAATTAGTTTAAATATTTGATAATTTCTTTTTTATTTTGTGTAATTTAGTCTTGGTTTTTTTTTTGTAATTTCGTTAATTGTATTGAATTAATGTAATTTATTTAATTTTAGTGTAATGTTAGGTGTTAGTGTAACTTAGGTTAAGTTTTATTTTAAAGGTAAATGTGTATTTATTTAAACTAGGTAGCTAGTAAATAGTTAATAACTATTTACTAACTATTCTACCTAGTTAAAATAAATACAAACTTAGCTGTGAAATAAAAATAAAACATCAGCTAGATAAAATATAACTATTAGTTATATTGTAGCTAGCTTAGGGTTTATTTTACAGGTATTTAGTCTTAAATAGGTATTATTTAGGTAATAATAGTAGGTTTTATTTAGATTTATTTTAATTATATTAAAGTTAAGGGTGCTAGGTTTAGACTTAGGGTTAGGGGTTAATATATTTATTTAGTGTTAGTGATGTGGGAGGCCAGAGGTTTAAGGGTTAATAACTTTAGTATAGTGGCGGCGACATTGGGGGCAGCAGATTAGGGGTTAATAATATTTAACTAGTGTGTACGATGCGGGAGGGCGGCGGTTTAGGGATTAATATTTTTATTATAGTGGCGGCGATGTCCGGAGCGGCAGATTAGGGGTCAATAATTTTATTTTAGTGTTTGCGATGCGGGAGGGCCTCGGTTTAGGGGTTAATAGGTAGTTTATGGGTGTTAGTGTACTTTGTAACACTTTAGTTATGAGTTTTATGTTACAGCTTTGTAACCTAAAACCCATAACTACTGACTTTCAGTTTACGGTACGGATCTTGTAGTTATAGGCTGTACCGCTCACTTTTTGGCCGGACAGGCAAACTCGTAATACCGGCGCTATGGAAGTCCCATTGAAAAAGGACTTTTTAAAAAGTGCGGTAGTTACGCTGCGTGACGGCCAAAAAAGTGTGCAGTACAGCTATATCTACAAGACTCGTAATAGCAGCGGTAGTGAAAAAGAGCCATACCGCTGCTTTTTCACTCATAACGCAAAACTTGTAATCTAGCCGATTGTTACCACTTGTTCTACCGTATTCCCTGTTGATGCAAACACTTCTATTTGCCCCCTTATAGGTTGCAGAGGTCAAGATAATTTTATCACTATCCATCATGCCTCGGATTGTATTATTCCATATCCTCCTTACAGAACCAATGTGTTTAAATGTTCTATAATATATATGTCAATGTGCTTGTTGGGGAGGGCTCCGTTGGGCCGTACTTCCCCCTTTTGTTCTATTTCCTTTTTTATACACTACTATCTATTTTTTTTTTCCTGTCGGATTAACCCCCGCCAGGTACCTTTCCTCCCCTCTCCCTATCCCCTTTATTCCCCCTTTCTCCCTTAAACTTTTCCCTCTAATCCTTCTATCCTCTTAAAGTTCAGTGCTTGTTAGTCTCCCCAACTGTGAGCCAGCTAACTTTATGTACAGAGTACACCTACTAAGCAGTGGTGACATCTCCAATCTAACGGATTCGAAAAACACCTAGGATCTACTATCTCACTTAATCACATATGGCACAACATCCTGCAGTAAGCCAATTTAAAATTGCCTCACAAAATGTTAAAGGTTTATTATCCCCGCAGAAACGCTCCATAGCGTTCCATGATTTCTATAAAAAGCATATAGATATTATAATGGTTCAAGAGACGAATTTAAAAAAAACAGTGAACCCACTTTCTCACACTTATATTTTGATCAACATTTCCTGAATTCAGGACCGTCCAAACATAACGGAGTATGTATCTCTTTTAGGAGGGGCTCTTCCTTCGTTCTCTTACATAACTACCAAGACCAGGAAGGCAGGATACTAATCCTGGTCAGACTATACTATGGTAGACCCCTAACTTTGGCCAACATATATGCCCCCAATCGCCCTTCCCCCTCCTTCTTTCGCACAGTGACCAACAAATTAATGGATATTTCTAAAGGCCCAATAATTGTAGGCGGTGACTTTAATTTTATTATTAACCCAGCACTTGACACATCCACAGGTAAATCTTATATCCGATATAACCAGATTAAAGCTAATTGGCAAGCAATCAGGACAATACCCTTTTTTGACACATGGAGGATTATGCATCCCACCACAAAGGACTTTACATTTTTTTCCCACCCACAACACTCATACTCCCGTTTAGACTACATTCTGTGTGACCAAAATACCCTAACTACCCTAATTAACTCTAGGCTTCACCACACCACTTGGTCTGATCACAGTATGGTATGCTCCACCTTCTCATGGTCTTCTAGATCTCATCACCAGCAACATTGGAGACTTAATGAGCACATATTTTCAGACCCGCTTATAACCACTGAGATAGTAGAAAAAACTACTGAATATTTCACCTTTAATGATCCCATCGCTACCTCTGCTGTGAACAATTGGGAGGCCTATAAGTGTTATATAAGAGGAGTGATCCTAAATCACACACACAAAATATGAAAAAAGGGCGGCACAATATTTATTCTTAGTGACAAACTTTCAAAATAGTGAAAAAGCTCTGGAACAGAGTTCCCTCTATCCTCAGCTCCTTTTGCAGTCACAACAGGACAGGGAGGCTCTCAATCAACACCTAATCAAAAACGCCCATTTACGTGCACTTACACCCAAATCTATATTCTACATTGAAAGCAATAAAACCGTCCGCTTACTGGCCAGGTCTCTCAAAAAGAAGAGATATAAAACCTTCATCTCTAAAATTGCAGATTCCTCTGGATCCTCACTCTCTAAAAACATGGAAATAGTCAACCAATTTGCTGACTACTACTCCTCCTTATATATTCTCCCAACCTCACAATCAGACTCCAAACTTACCATGATCAATAATTATCTTTCGCAAATCAAACTCCCTACTCTAACCATAGAAAACAAAGAGTCCCTAGACTCACACTTTACTCTACAGGAAATCCTCTTAGCCATTAAAACTCTCCCTCAGGGTAAAGCCCCTGGCCCAGACGGATTTACCCTCAAATTTTATCACCTGTTTAAAGCCCACCTCATCTCTTTACAATGTATAATTAGCTAGGTCATGACTGTCACTTGTCTCAGTCTTTATTGGAAGCCACAATAACTGTTATTCCAAAGCCGGGAAGGGATACGGAACAGGTCTCTAATTATCGCCCCATCTCCTTGATTAATACTCATGTCAAGTTATATGCCAAATTGTTAGCTATTAGAATAAACACCATCATCCCTTCACTTATTCATACTGACCAGGTGGGTTTTATTCCTGGCCAATATATATTCACTGCCAATACCACTAAGACCCCTGTTATCTTACTCTCCACAGATGCGGAAAAAGCTTTCGACAGGGTGGACTTGGACTTTCTCTGGGCCACCCTGTCGAAATTCGGATTCTCAGAAACACTGTTCTCTTGCATAAGTGCTAACAACACACTATACCGAAAGATCGCAATCAGTAATCGCACGAGGCAGGGATGCCCCCTCTCTCCCCTACTGTTCATCCTGACTGTGGAGGTGTTGGCCGCAAAGGTTAGGAAAAGTAATAGCATTGAGGGTATGACTTTTGGGCAATCTCAACAGAAATGCCTCCTTTATGTGGACGACATCATATTTTCGACTTGTTCCCCGTCCACATCATTACCAGCACTGCTCCTAGAACTAGAAAGCTATGGGGAGGTCTAGAACTTCTCGGTCAACATGGAAAAGTCTAAATTAATGCCCCTTCGTATATCGGAGGAAGACACCAGATTTATTATATCTCACACCACCTTCCAGATCACAAACAAGATACGTTATTTGGGAATAGACATCTTCCCAACTTAGTCGGATCTGTTTGACCTGAATTATATCCCCCTCTTGAGGGAATCCCACACCTCCCTTGAGGCATGGCATAAGCAAGGCCATCTCTCCTGGATGGGACGGGTTAATGCGCTCAAAATTAACCTTCTTCCCAAGTATCTGTACCTGTTTCAGGTCCTCTCTCGTACTTAATACAACAACAAAATTTGTTTGACTCTTTTATCTGGGCTCAGAAACGCACTAGAGTGACAAAGAACACATTATACCTTGATAGAGAGCACGGCGGTCTAGTTGCCCCGAATCTCACTGGGTACTATAGAGCTGCTCACTTAGCGCGGATAGTGGCATGGAAACATTCCCATCATCAGAAGCCCTGGGTACACTTAGAATCCTTCTTAATTGGCGGATATAATCTTGGAGATTTGTGTTGGACAGACCACCAGAAGCCCACAAATTACTATATGGCTGCTACTTTGAAAGTATAAAACCCTAGCCTCAGACAACCTGGTCTCGACCATACCCTCTCCCCTCACTCCTCTTCTTAATAATCCTCTTTTGCTACATCCACACTCCTCGCAAACCCCAATCATCGCTAACTCTCCCTCTAATGTCCCTGCATACTTGGTACTTAACAAAGGCCAGATCCGCTAACAACAGGAACTCTCCCAGCTGCTCGGCCCCCCTTTCCACCTCTGGTTTCCCTACCTACAATTAAGACACGCCATAGTTCACAGCCCCCATACCGACGACCTTACCAGACCTCTCAACCCTTTCAAAACATTTTGCACGACTTCAAGACATATTAAAATTACAATTTCCCTATCTTAAATTGAATTAAAACTTACCTGTCAAATTAAATAAATTAATTTTAAACTAACAATTAAACTAAGATAATTAATAAACAACAATTAAACTAACTACCAATTAAATTAAACTAAACTACACATTAAAAAAAAATCCTAACACTACTCTAAAAATTACAAAAAGTATCTAATTACAAAAAAATAAAATATCTAAATTACCAAAACAAACAAACACTAAATTAGGAAGAATAAGAAACAAATTATCAAAAATAAAAAAGAATTACACCTAATCTAATAGATCTATAAAAAAGGGAGAAGGCGCCAACATAGCGTGATTCTCCAAATGTATGTTAGATATACAATTCTGAATCAGATACACTCACATGTATTCAAGCACTGTGATGTAGTGCAAACTAGGCAGACCGGATCCTCTGAGTTGTCCGGTAAACTCTCCTCAGGTATATATATCAGGAACAACTGCAAAGGAGCTTGTTTCACTCTGATGTATGCTCTATAAATATGAGACAATCCCGACATAGCATAATACTGTATGGATACAAATATTTTGCTGATAGGTGGATACATTACACTCACTTGTGTTCTACCTGTAATGTAGTGCAGACTAGGCAGGCCAAAGTCTCTGAGCTGTCCGGCAAGCTCTCCTCCACGATCAAGTGGAACCAGGTGTATAACCAGGTGTATGGTGTATCTTTCAGCTTGCTCGTATAGTTCAGGGTGTGATTAGCAACCACAACAAAGGATTGTTGTTGTGAGTAAAAAAGTTGGATCAAAAACAGCAAGTAACTAAAAAACTAGAAAACTTAAAAACAAGTGTTTATTAAACACATAGATTAAATACAGCGACGCATTTCTCAGTAATGTTACTGTTTCCTCCGGCTGATTTTAGCAGCTCTAATCCTATTGGCTGATTGAAATCTTTCAGTCAATAGGAATGCAAGGGACGCCATCTTGGATGACGTCACTTGAATTGAAGTTCCAGTTTACGGTGGCGACCATATGAAGAGGATGCTCCACGCCGGATGTCTTCAGGATGGACCCGCTCCGCACCGGATGGATGAAGATGGAAGATGCCATCTAGATGAAGACTTCTTGCCGCCTGGATGAGGACTTCGCCGTCTGGATGAAGATGGAAGAGGCCGTCTGGATGAAGACTTCTTGCCGCATGGATGAGGACTTTGCCGGCTAGATGGATCCTTCAAGCAGGACTTCAAGAACTGTAAGTGGATCGTCGGGGGTTAGTATTAGGTTTTTCAAGGGTTTTTTGGGTGGGTTTTATTTTTAGTTTAGGGTCTGGGCATGTAAAAGAGCTAAATGCCCTTTTAAGGGCAATGCCCATACAATGGAGAGCTTAGGTTTTTTTAGATAGTTATTTTATTTGGGGGGGTTGGTTGTGGGGGTGGTGGGTTTAACTGTTGGGGAGGTGTTTGTATTTTTCTTACAGGTAAAAGAGCTGATATCTTTGGGGCAATGCCCCACAAAAGGCCCTTTTAAGGGCCATTGGTAGTTTATTGTAGGCTAGGGTTTTTTTTATTTTGGGGGGCTTTTTTATTTTGATAGGGCTATTAGATTAAGTGTAATTTTTTTATTTTTGATCATTTGTTTCTTATTTTTTGTAATTTAGTATTTTTTTTTATGTCATTTAATTATTTTTATTTTTAGTAATTTTAGTGTTTTTTTTTTGTAATGTTAGGTTTTAGTGTAAGGCAGGTTAGGTTTTATTTTACAGGTAAGTTTGTATTTATTTTAACTAGGTAGTTAGTAAATAGTTAATAACTATTTACTAACTAGTCTACCTAGGTAAAATAAATACAAACTTACCTGTGAAATAAAAATAAAACCTAAGCTAGCTACAATATAACTATTAGTTATATTGTAGCTAGCTTAGGTTTTATTTCACAGGTAAGTATGTATTTAGTTTTAAATAGTTATTTAGTTAATAATTGTAACTTTAGTTTAGCTGTATTTTAAATATGTTAAAGTTAGGGGGTGTTAGGCTTAGGGTTACGTTAGGGTTAGGTTTAGGGGTTAATGGATTTATTTAGTGGTAGTGATGTGGGAGGCCAGAGGTTTAGGGGTTAATAACTTTAGTATAATGGCGGCGACATCGGGAGCGGCAGATTAGGGGTTAATAATTTTATGTAGGTGGCGGCGATGTTGGGGGTGGCAGATTAGGGGTTAATAACTGTATGTAGGTGGCGGCGATGTCAGGGGCGGCAGATAAGGGGTTAATAACTGTATGTAGGTGGCGGCGATGTCGGGGTGGCAAATTAGGGGTGTTTAGACTTGGGGTTTATGTTAGGGTGTTAGGTTTAAATGTAAATTTTTCTTACCCCATTGACATCAATGGGGCTGCGTTATGAAGCTTTTCAATCCGCGATCGCAGGTGTTAGGCTTTTTTTTTGCCAGCTCTCCCCATTGATGTCTATGGGGAAATTGTGCAAGAGCATGTCAAAGCAGTGCTTTATTTTGGTGCGGTATGGAGCTCAAGGCAACCATATCGCCCGCACAAGCCTGCTTTTTTAAAACTTGCAATTGCAGCGCTATAGGGAGGTGAAATAATGTCGCTTTTGTGGCGGTCGTTAAAATCCCTATAGCGCTAAAAACTCGTAATCTAGCTGTAAATTAGTAAAAAATACATTTAATCAGTATATTAAAATGCAATCTCAGGTTGACCTCAATAAAAATATTTTCAAATAAAAAATGCAATCTCAGAAATACTAGGGGCACGTTACGCAATACCCTTGGCAGCTGGTGACGGTAAATAATGAGGGTAGCATGGCATGATGAGGGCTTTTCTGCATATCATCTAGAATAAACAAATGAAGTTCCTTAGTGAAATAAAATAAATATTGGCTTCACCGTATAATATGAGCAACAGAAAGCAGATCTGGGTTTCCATTATGTGATGAAAGATGCAGAACATATCCTAAACTCTGTGAGCCATAATAAAACTAAATGCCGGAAGCTATTAACAATACGGCGATGCTCTCTAGCAGAAAACGAGTAGAAGAATGAGTTGGCCGTGATTAAATGTGAAGTGATGGGCCAGGATGTGTACAGGTAAGTTGTTTGACACCCACTTTAGAAGATATGGTGTACCAAATAAAAACATATTGTTATACAAGTCATTAACACGTCATCATTTCATTTAGATTAATTCTTGCATTGCCACAACTTATAGAAATATTAAACGGTATGAGATTGTAATATAATATGTTTAATTATGTGTAGTTAAAAAAACTTTTATTATTTATTTTGTCCCCTTTTCCTGCAATTTAACTCTGATTTTTTTTTTTTTTTTTTTATTTTTATTTTACTTGTTTCTATAAAGTAATGGACACCGCCATGTCTAAACTTAAAACAATATGAAAAACAATTTTTCTTTCATGATTCAGATAGAGCAGCAATTTTAAGCAACTTTCTAATTTACTCCTATTTTTAATTATTCTTTGTTCTCTTGCTATCTTTATTTGTAAAAGCAGGAATGCCCCATGTTTTGTTCAGCACCCGGGTAGCACTTGCTGATTGGTTGCTACATATAGTAGTGAAAGTCTTGCATGCTTATGCTTTTGGTTCAATTCTCAGTACAGATGGTTGATTTTGTTAAAATAAGTTTAAAGCATACTTTAATATATGAAATAATTATAAAAAGGAAATGTATCGGAGGAAAGCTCTCGCCTGTAAAAAAAACCAAAAAACCTTTTGAGTGGTCATTCTTGTAGTACTTGGAAGGTTCTATGACACTTGGAACCCTTGGAAAGATTGATGAATATCCACTCTGGGACTGGGCAAGATGTTTTGGCACTGGCACAAGAAATAACTCAAGACAAATTCTGCAAACAGCATACCCACGGTACTAGGCTATTTTGAGAGTCCTGCTACTCAAGACATAGAGGCCTATGTATTAAAGGTCTTGTGGACCTGATCCGACAGTGTGGATCAGGTCCGCAAGACCTCGCTGAATGCAGAGAGCAATACGCTTTCCGTATTCAGCATTGCACCAGCAGCTCACAAGAGCTACTGGTGCAACGCCGCCCCCTGCAGACTCGCGGCCAATGGGCCGCCAGCAGGGGGTGTCAATCAACCCGATAGTACTCGATCGGGTTGAATTTTGGCGATTCCTGTCTGCCTGCTCAGAGCAGGCGAACAAGGTTATGGAGCAGCGGTCTTTACACCGCTGCTCCATAACTGCTGTTTCTGGCGAGTCTGAAGACTCACCAGAAACACGGGCCCACAAGCACCATATGGAGCTTGATAAATGGGCCTCAAAGCATGTTGTACCTTCATCCCAGCCTTCCCTTGTTCTTGTACCTGTTACCTTGCATCTCATTGTGCCTTGCTGCTAATATGATTTTATACCCTTGCTGGCACCTGACTTCTGTCTGTTCCTCAGGCAACTCTATTAGGCAATAGTCCCACCAGCTCAACTGTGGTTAGTGATGCGCAGGCTGTCAGAGCCACTGCCAAAGTCTACACAAATATCATAGCTTCAAAAAGTCAGCAGCACCATCAGAAAGTCATTCTTCTAATGTTTTTATTATTCCCAGGGGACAAAAAAACATAATGTTTCAGGCTCACAAGCCCTTATTCATATTCTTCTGATTCGAAGCTTTGATATTCCTCAGACAACTGTTGTTGTTGATCTGGTATGTGGCCATTGCCTAGTTCCTGGTATGTGGCCATTGCCTAGTTCCTGACTGCCCCTTTGGCTTCAGTGGCTTTTCATCTGCTACTTGACACTTCATTTGTTCAATCTGCTGTGCTGTTTCCTGGTTCCTGTCTCCATCTAGCACCCCTACCACAATTACTGCTCCTAAGTCTATGTTCTGTCAGTTGATCTCTAAAAACAAAATTTATGCTTACCTGATAAATGTATTTCTCTTGTGGTGTATCCAGTCCACGGATTCATCCATTACTTGTGGGATATTCTCCTTCCCAACAGGAAGCTGCAAGAGGACACCCACAGCAGAGCTGTCTATATAGCTCCTCCCCTAACTGCCACCTCCAGTCATTCGACCGAAGACAAGCAAGAGAAAGGAGAAACTATAGGGTGCAGTGGTGACTGTAGTTTAAAAAAAAAAAAACCCTGCCTTAAAATGACAGGGTGGGCCGTGGACTGGATACACCACAAGAGAAATAAATTTATCAGGTAAGCATAAATTTTGTTTTCTCTTGTAAGGTGTATCCAGTCCACGGATTCATCCATTACTTGTGGGATACCAATACCAAATGTCCACCAGATCTGCATACCAAGTCCTGCGTGGTCACACAGGTGCTATCAAAATCACTGAAGCTCTCTCCTGCTTGATCTTGGCAATCAGACGAGGGAGCAGAGGAAACGGTGGAAACACATAAGCCAGGTTGAAAGACCAAGGCGCTGCTAGAGCATCTATCAGCACTGCCTTGGGATCCCTGGACCTGGATCCGTAACAAGGAAGCTTGGCGTTCTGACGAGACGCCATGAGATCCAGTTCTGGTTTGCCCCAAAGTTGAATCAACTGTGCAAACACCTCCGGATGGAGTTCCCACTCCCCCAGATGAAAAGTCTGTCGACTTAGAAAATCCGCCTCCCAGTTCTCTACTCCTGGGATATGGATAGCTGATAGATGGCAAGAGTGAACCTCTGCCCATAGAATTATCTTTGAAACCTCTAACATTGCTAGGGAACTCCTTGTTCCCCCTTGATGGTTGATGTAGGCTACAGTCGTGATATTGTCCGACTGAAATCTGATGAACCTGACCGCAGCTAGCTGAGGCCAAGCCTGAAGAGCATTGAATATCGCTCTTAGTCCCAGAATGTTTATCGGAAGGAGTGTCTCCTCCTGAGTCCACAAGCCCTGAGCCTTCAGGGAGTTCCAGACTGCACCCCAGCCCAGAAGGCTGGCATCTGTCGTTACTATTGTCCAATCTGGCATGCGGAAGTTCATACCCTTGGACAGATGGACCCGAGATAAAAACCAGAGAAGAGAATCCCTGGTCTCTTGATCCAGATTTAGTAGAGGGGACAAATCTGTGTAATCCCCATTCCACTGACTGAGCATGCAGAGTTGCAGCGGTCTGAGATGTAGGCGGGCAAACGGCACTATGTCCATTGCCGCTACCATTAAGCTGATTACTTCCATACACTGAGCCACTGAAGGGCGAGAAGTAGAATAAAGAACACGGCAGGAATTTAGAAGTTTTGACAACCTGGCCTCTGTCAGGTAAATCTTCATTTCTACAGAATCTATCAGAGTTCCTAGGAAGGAAACTCTTGTGAGAGGGGATAGAGAACTTTTTTCTTCGTTCACTTTCCACCCATGCGACCTCAGGAATGCCAGAACAATGTCTGTATGGGACCTGGCGATTTGAAAATTAGACGCCTGTATTAGAATGTCGTCTAGGTAAGGGGCTACTGCTATACCACCACATCTCTCTAGCTACTTCCCTTGTCGAGAGCTGCAAGAGAATGACTGGAGGTGGCAGTTAGGGGAGGAGATATATAGACAGCTCTGCTGTGGGTGATCCTCTTGCAGCTTCCTGTTGGGAAGGAGAATATCCCACAAGTAATGGATGAATCCGTGGACTGGATACACCTTACAAGAGAAAGTACTTTACATATCCCTTATGTGGGTTCCAGACAAAAAAACATAATTTATGCTTACCTGATACATTTATTTCTCTTGTAGTGTATCCAGTCCACGGATCATCCATTACTTATGGGATATTCTCCTTCCCAACAGGAAGTTGCAAGAGTTCACCCACAGCAGAGCTGCTATATAGCTCCTCCCCTAACTGCCATATCCAGTCATTCGACCGAAAACATGCAGAGAAAGGAAAAACCATAGGGTGCAGTGGTGACTGTAGTTTAAATGAAAAAATTACCTGCCTTAAAATGACAGGGCGGGCCGTGGACTGGATACACTACAAGAGAAATAAATTTATCAGGTAAGCATAAATTATGTTTTCTCTTGTTAAGTGTATCCAGTCCACGGATCATCCATTACTTATGGGATACCAATACCAAAGCTAAAGTACACGGATGAAGGGAGGGACAAGGCAAGAACTTAAACGGAAGAGACCACTGCCTGAAAAAAATCCTTTCTCCCAAAAATAGCCTCCAAAGAAGCAAAATATGAAGTGCAGACCAAGACGCCGTCTTGTAAATCTGTTCAACAGAAGCCTTATTTTAAAGAAGGCCCAAGTGAAAGCCACAGCTCTAGTAGAATGAGCTGTAATCCCTTCAGGAGGCTGCTGTTCAGCAGTCTCATAAGTTAAACGAATTATGCTTTTAACCAAAAAGAAAGAAAGAGGTTGCTGAAGTCTTTTGACCTCTTCTCTGTCCAGAGTAGACAACAAACCAAGTAAATGTTTGATGAAAATCTGAAGTAGCTTGTAAGAAAAACTTTAAAGCACGAACCACGTCCAAATTGTGTAAACGACGTTCCATCTTTGAAGAAGGATTAGAATACAAGAATGGAACAACACTCTCTTGAGTGATAATCTTGTTGTATACCACCTTAGGTAAAAAACCCAGTCTTGATACACAGGACTACCTTATCCGTACGGAGGACCAGATAAGGAGAATCACATTGTGAAGCAGATAACTCGGAGACTCTACAAGCCGAGGAAATATCTACCCAAAAGGAACATTCCAGGATAAAAAGTTTGATATCTATAGAATGAAAAGGTTCAAACGGAACTCCTTGAAAAACCTCAATAATCAGGTTTAAGCTCCATGGCGGAGCCATAGGTTTAGACACAGGCTTGGTTCTAACCAAAGCCTGACAAAATGCCTGAACGTCTGGAGAATCTGCCAGACGCTTGTGCAAAAGAATAGACAGAGTAGGAATCTGTCATTTTAAGGAACTAGCTGACAACCCCTTTTCTCAAAATCATCTTGGAGAAAATATAGTATCCTGGGAATCCGGACTTTACTCCATGAGTAACCCTTGGATTCATATCAATAAGATATTTATGCTATATCTATGTTAAATTTTGCTAGTGACAGGCTTTCATGCCTGTACTAAGGTATCAATGACTGACTTGGAGAAGCCATGTTTCGATAACATCAAGCATTCAGTCTCCAGGCAGTCCATCTCAGAGAAGTTTAATATAGATGGTTGAAAGGACCCTGAGATGGAGGGTCCTGTCTCAGAAGCAGAGATCATGATGGAAAGAATGACATGTCCACCAGATCTGCATACCAGGTCCTGCGTGGCCACACAGGCGCTGTTAAAAACACCAAAGCAGTCTCCTGCTTGATCTTGTGTAAAGACCTCCGGAGGTAATTCCACTTCCCCGGGAGAAAAGTCTGACGACTTAGAAAATCCACCTCCCAGTTCTCAACACCTGGGATATGGAGAGTTGAAAGACAAGAGAGAGTCTCTGTCCAATGAATAATTTAAAGATTTCTAACATCGCTAGGAAACTTCTGTTCCCCCTTGATGGTTGATGTAAGCCACAGTCGTGATATTGTCCGACTGAATCTGATGTACCTCAGAGTTGCTAACTGAGGCCAAACCTGAAGAGTATGGAATATCGCTCCCAATTCCAGAATATTTATTAGAAGGAAGGTTTCCTCCTGAGTCTACTATCCTTGAATCTTCAGGGAGTCCCAGACTGTATCCCAACCTAAAAGGTTGGCATCTGTTGTAACAACTGTCCCATCTGACCTGCGGAAGGTCATACCCTTGGACAGATGGACCCGAGAAGAGAATCTCTGGCCTCTTGGTCCAGATTTAAGAAGGGGACGAATCTCTATAATCCCCGTTCCATTGACTGAGCATGCATAGCTGCAGCGGTCTGAAATGTAGGCGTGCAAACGGTACTATGTCCCTTGCCGCTACCATTAGGCCGATTACATTCATGTACCGAGCCACCGAAGGGCGAGGATGGAATGAAGAACACAGCAGTAATTTAGAAGCTTTGACAACCTGGACTCCGTCAGGTAAATTTTCATTTCTGCAGAATCTATCAGAGTCCCTAGGAAGGAAACCCTTGAGATTGGGTATAGAGAACTCCTTCCTTGTTCACTTTCCACCCCTGCGATCTCAGAAATGCCAGTACTACATCCGTATGAGACTTGGCAATTTGAAGGTCAATGCCTAATAAGGGGCCACTTCTAAAGATTCTTGGGGCTGTAGTTAACCCAAAGGAAAGAGCAACAAACTGGTAATGCCTGTCTAGCAAGGCAAACCTGAAAAAACGATGGTGATCCTTATGCATCGTTATGTGAGGATAAGTATCCTTCAAATCCATTGTAGTCCTCTATTGACTCTCCTGGATCCTAGTTAAGATGGTACGAATAGTTACCATCTTAAATGATGGAATTCTAAGGAATTTATTTAAGATCTTTAAATCCAAAATAGGTCTGAAGGTTCCCTCTCCTTGGGAACCACGAACAGATTTGAGAAAAACTCTGACCCTGTTCCTGTCTTGGAACTGGATGGATCTCGTACACAATGTAAGAATGTCTCTTTCTTTATCTGGTGTGCAGATAATTGTGAAAGGTTAAATCTCCCCTATTTCGAAGGGGAAGCTTTGAAATCCAGAAGATATCTCTGGGATATAATTTCCAATGCCCAGGATCCTGGGCATCTCTTGTCCACGCCTGGGCGAAAAAAGAAAATCTGCCCCCTACAGGATCCATTACCGGATAGGGGACCTTTCCTTCATGCTGTCTAAGATGCAGCAGCAGGCTCCTTGGCCTGCTTATCCTTGTTCCAGGTCCGGTTGTCTCCAGACCGTCATGGACTGAGCAAAAGTACCCTCTTGATTTGCCTAAGAGGAAGTTGATGCCACACCTGCCTTGAAGTTTCGAAAGGCACGAAAATTAGACTGTTTTGACCTTTGATTTGGACCAGTCCTGAGGAAGGGCAAGCCCTTTTCCTCCAGTGATATTAGTAATGATCTCCTTCAAACCAGGCTCTAATAGGGTCTGTCCCCTGAAGGAAAGTTAAGTAGCTTATTTATTAAAGTCACGACAGCTGACCATGAGATAAGCCATAGCGCTCTGCGCGCCAGTATAGTAAAAACTGAATTCTTAGCCGTTAGTTTAGTCAAATGAACAAAGGCATCAGAAACAAAGGAATTGGCTAGCTTAAGTGCTCTTAGCTTGACAAGTATATTCATCCAATGGAGTCGCTACCTGTAAAGCCTCATCCAGAGACTCCAACCAGAGCGCCGCAGCAGCAGTGACAGGAGCAATGCATGCAAGGGCTGCAGGATAAAACCTTGTTGAATAAACATTTTCCTAAGGTAACCCTCTAATTCTTTATCCATTGGATCTAAAAAAGCACAACTGTCCTCGACAGGGATAGTGGTACGCTTAGCTAGAGTAGAAACTCTTCTCTCCACCTTAGGGACCGTCTGCCATAAGTCCCGTGTGGTGGCAGCTGTTAGAAATATTTTTCTAAAAATAGGAGGGGAAGAGAACGGCACACCTGGTCTATCCCATTCCTTATTAATAATCTCTGTAAACCTCTTTAGGTATTGGAAAAAACATCAGTACACACCGGCACTGCATAGTATCTATACAGTCTACACAATTTCTCTAGCACTGTGATTGTAACCCAGTCATTCAGAGCTGCTAAAACCTCCCTGAGTAACAAGTGGAGGATCTTAAGCATAAATTTTAAATGTAGAAATATCGGAATCAGGTTAAATCATCTCCCCTGAGTCAAAAATATCACCCACAGACTGAAGCTCCCCTCAGCTTCTGCATATTGTGAGGCAGTAACAGACATGGTTCTTGACGCATCTGTATGCTCTGTATCTATCCCCAGAGCTATCTCGCTTTCCTTTAATTTCAGGTAGTCTGACTAATACCGCTTCCAGAGTATTATTCATAACTTTCGCCATGTCTTGTAAAATAAACGCTATAAGCGCCCTTGATGTACTAGGCGCCATTTGAGCGTGAGTCCCTGGAGCGGGAGTCGAAGAGTCTGACACGTGGGGAGAGTTAGTCGGCATAACTTCCCCCTTGACAGAATCCTCTGGTAAAATAAACGCTATGGGCGCTCTTGATGTACTTGGCGCCATTTGAGCGTGAGTCCCTAAAGCGGGAGTCAAAGGGTCTGACACGTGGGGAGAGTTAGTCGGCATAACTTCCCCCTCGACAGAATCCTCTGGTGATAATATTTTTAAAGACAAAAAATTATCTTTATTGCTTAACAGGAAATCAGTACATCTGGTACATATTCTAAGATGGGGTTCCACCATGGCTTTTAAACATAATGAACACAGAGCTTCCTCTATGTCAGACATGTTAGAACAGACTAATAATGAGACAAGTAAGCTTGGAAAACACCTTAAATCAAGTTAACAAGCAAATATAAAAAACGTTACTGTGCCTTTAAGAGAAACAAATTTTGTCAAAATTTGAAAAACAGTGAAAAAAGGCAGTAAATCAAACGAAATTTTTACAGTATATGTAATAAGTTAACAGAGCATTGCACCCACTTGCAAATGGATGATTAACCCCTTAATGCAAAAAAACGATAAAAAAAAACCCCGACATAGACGTTTTTTAACAGACACAACAAAACTGCCACAGATGAGCTGTGGATTACCTTCCCTATAAACGATTTTGGAAGTCTTTTTAGCCCTTTAGAGATGTCCTGTAGTATTCATGGGACTGCTGAGGGATTCTGGATGATTCATTTTGTAATTTTAACTGCGCAAAAAAGCGCTAAATTAGGCCCCTCCCACTCATATTACAACAGTGGGAAGCCTCAGTTAACTGTTTCTATGCAGAATTTAAGCCAGCCATGTGGAAAAATTAGGCCCCAATAAGTTTTATCACCAAACATATGTCAAAAAACGATTAAACATGCAAGAAAACGTTTTAAAAAACATTTTTATAAGAGTATGTATCTCTATTAATAAGCCTGATACCAGTCGCTATCACTGCCTTTAAGGCTTTACTTACATTACTTCGGTATCAGCAGCATTTTCTTAGTCAATTCCATTCCTTAGAAAAATATTTTACTGCACATACCTTATTTGCAGGAAAACCTGCACGCCATTCCCCCTCTGAAGTACCTCACTCCTCAGAATGTGTGAGAACAGCAAATGGATCTTAGTTACTTCTGCTAAGATCATAGAAAAACGCAGGCAGATTCTTCTTCCAAATACTGCCTGAGATAAACAGCACACTCCGGTGCCATTTAAAAATAACAAACTTTTGATTGAAGAAATAAACTAAGTATAAAACACCACAGTCCTCTCACGACCTCCATCTATGTTGAGGGTTGCAAGAGAATGACTGGGTATGGCAGTTAGGGGAGGAGCTATATAGCAGCTCTGCTGTGGGTGAACTCTTGCAACTTCCTGTTG
This sequence comes from Bombina bombina, assembly GCF_027579735.1. Taxonomy (NCBI): domain Eukaryota; kingdom Metazoa; phylum Chordata; class Amphibia; order Anura; family Bombinatoridae; genus Bombina; species Bombina bombina. The sequence goes on from NC_069501.1 coordinate 31,764,777, forward strand.
GGAAGGAGAATATCCCATAAGTAATGGATGATCCGTGGACTGGATAAACTTAACAAGAGAAAAGTAGGTTTGTACCAAAAATATTATATCTTATATCACCTAGTCTGATGAAGGGGTGATTGATACCCGAAATGTTACTGGATTTTTTCTGTGCCAATAAAGCACCTTCTTGCACAAATCCAGTGAGTGCATGCCATATATATATTTATCAAATGTCTGTCCGACATGATCCGATCAGTGGATCATGTCCGAAAGACATCGCTGAATGTGGACAGCATTGCACTCTCCGCATTCAGCATTGCACCAGCAGTTCTTGTGAACTGCTGGTGCAACGCCGCCCCCTGCAGATTCGCAGATAATCGGCTGCTAGCAGGGGACGTCAATCAACCCGATCGTATTCGATCGGGTTGATTTCTGGCGATTGCTGTCCGCCTCCTCAGAGCAGGCTGACAGATTATGGAGCAGTGGTCTTTAGACCGTTGCTCCATAGCTTGTGTTTCTGGCGAGCCTGAAGGCTCGCCAGAAACATGGGGCTTCGAGTTCCATACAGAGCTTGATAAATAGGCCCCTAGCATTGGAATATTTTGTATTTTATAGGTATCATAAATCATAATATTATATCATCACACTAACACTATTAAAGGGACATTAAACAATAAACACATTTTATAAGCATACTATTGAGGCTATTTCCTGCCTCCCTCTAGCCATCAGTGCCGCCATGTTGAATTCTAGCTTTCACTACATTCCAGTGCGGATGTGTTTGCGCATGTGCAGTAACTCTTCTTCAGATACCAGCAGTGTAACCTAGGTAACCATGATTAGAGGGAGGTGCATGAAATGTGTTTAGTGTGCCTATAAATTGCTATATAATTATCTTACTGTTTTTTTAAATGATAGGTTTATGTCTATGAGGTATCAGAAAGAATATCATGTTTTTGTTGTTGAATGTTTTTAGATCATTTATACATTTACTAAAGTACTGTAAATATTTATTATTTTGTGTTGATTGATAATGCTATCTGTGCCATGAATTATGTCTGTGATGTTTCAAAATAAATAAATACAAAATACCATGGATTGGGGAAGTGTCAGTTCAGAATTTTTGTTTTTATAAAGTTTTGAGTGTGAACTTCAACTCTGGAATGAATGTATGATTAATGTGTGTGTGCTTATATATGTATCTACAGTGTGTATACAAACTCCCGTTACCTATTTATTTTCTTACTTGCCATCTCTGCACATATACTATTATCAAATGGCTTTTAGAGTTTTCCATTGACGAGCGTTTTTAAGAGGTTAGTGGTGTTGATAAAATATGACTTTATGTATAATTTTGTGAAAACCATCTCTTAAGGGTTTAGGGAGGTTTGGAACAGGAGCCTCTGACTGGCTGTGTAAAGAATACAAAAACCAAGTGAGCGAGCAAAAGAGGGCGCAGATTAGGGAATTCATATCAGGTAAGTGCACATTTATTCTGTAAAACTAATGTTATTTCTCTTGAAACAGCAGAATGCATTATCATTGGAAATAAACGTAAGAGGTTATTATTAAGTTATTACAAATAAGTTACAAACCACAGCTAAACGTAAAAAGAGCACTTGGAATTTACACTCTGAGCTGCTTGTTCTGGGCAGACTTATTATAATATCACAGTATAATAACTATATATATATAACTTATTATAATATCACAGCACTAAATAATGTTTAATATTTCAGTTGTTGACCTGTGTTTTTGTGAATGGTTCCAGCATTACTAAGGGAAGGGCAGGCCAGTTTCAGCAGGTCATAAAGAAGGCAGCAAACCACTCACAAGTCCAAACCCTACCATGAGTCATATTACTGACTGCAATAACCAGTTGGGATTTATAGACCCATTTCACTCTGTTCCTGTCTAATGTGCGTGGGCTCTTTATTAACACAATATGTAGATGACAAGGAGGCGCATCAAAGACACTGAGCTGTCATTGTCACTGTCATGACCTTGTTTACTGCGAATATCTAGATTATTTAAGCAATTAACCCCTCATCTACCAAAGACACTGTAATGTATCGCACTGGAATGTGCTGCAGCTCTGTTAACAGATAAGGTGATAATATGGATCTAAATCAAATGAAAGTGGCAAAAAATACAATTGAACGATTCCTGATGTGAAAAGAGATTTACGCGACTTTCTAGGGTTCACAAATAAATCTAACAACTTGATGACACAAGCTGAGACTGCGGATTTACTGAAAAAATGATCAGCTCATAACATTTATTGAAACCAGCGAAAGCGACAGCAACGATATTTATCTAGACGCTAGCAACAATAAGTACAGCTGTCTGCCAAACCCCCCCAACAAAAAACCTACATTTGTCTCTGCTTGGAACATTCAGAGACTACACTGTATCTATGTCTATTTGTTTTATCTATTCACACAGATATTAATAAAAACAATTGAATTTTGCGAAATGTAAACTAAATTGTCTATTCAAAATGTGCAGTTTGTTATTGTTATGCTAAGCACTATAGACAGATATAGAGGGGTAATATGTGCAGTCTGTTATTGTTATGCTAAGCACTATAGACAGATATAGAGGGGTAATATGTGCAGTTTGTTATTGTTATGCTAGGCACTATAGACAGATATAGAGGGGTAATATGTGCAGTTTGTTATTGTTATGCTAAGCACTATAGACAGATATAGAGGGGTAATATGTGCAGTTTGTTATTGTTATGCTAAGCACTATAGACAGATATAGAGGGGTAATATGTGCAGTTTGTTATTGTTATGCTAAGCACTATAGACAGATATAGAGGGGTAATATGTGCAGTCTGTTATTGTTATGCTAAGCACTATAGACAGATATAGAGGGGTAATATGTGCAGTTTGTTATTGTTATGCTAAGCACTATAGACAGATATAGAGGGGTAATATGTGCAGTCTGTTATTGTTATGCTCAGCACTATAGACAGATATAGAGGGGTATAGTTTGTTATTGTTATGCTAAGCACTATAGACAGATATAGAGGGGTAATATGTGCAGTTTGTTATTGTTATGCTCAGCACTATAGACAGATATAGAGGGGTAATATGTGCAGTTTGTTATTGTTATGCTAAGCACTATAGACAGATATAGAGGGGTAATATGTGCAGTTTGTTATGTTATTCTAAGCACTATAGACAGATATAGAGGGGTAATATGTGCAGTCTGTTATTGTTATTCTAAGCACTATAGGCAGATATAGAGGGGTAATATGTGCAGTTTGTTATTGTTATGCTAAGCACTATAGACAGATATAGAGGGGTAATATGTGCAGTTTGTTATTGTTATGCTAAGCACTATAGACAGATATAGAGGGGTAATATGTGCAGTCTGTTATTGTTATGCTAAGCACTATAGACAGATATAGAGGGGTAACATGTGCAGTCTGTTATTGTTATGCTAAGCACTATAGACAGATATAGAGGGGTAATATGTGCAGTCTGTTATTGTTATTCTAAGCACTATAGACAGATATAGAGGGGTAATATGTGCAGTCTGTTATTGTTATTCTAAGCACTATAGGCAGATATAGAGGGGTAATATGTGCAGTTTGTTATTGTTATGCTAAGCACTATAGACAGATATAGAGGGGTAATATGTGCAGTTTGTTATTGTTATGCTAAGCACTAAAGACAGATATAGAGGGGTAATATGTGCAGTTTGTTATTGTTATGCTAAGCACTATAGACAGATATAGAGGGGTATAGTTTGTTATTGTTATGCTAAGCACTATAGACAGATATAGAGGGGTAATATGTGCAGTTTGTTATTGTTATGCTCAGCACTATAGACAGATATAGAGGGGTAATATGTGCAGTCTGTTATTGTTATGCTAAGCACTATAGACAGATATAGAGGGGTAATATGTGCAGTTTGTTATTGTTATGCTAAGCACTATAGACAGATATAGGGGGGTCATATGTGCAGTCTGTTATTGTTATGCTAAGCACTAAAGACAGATATAGAGGGGTAATATGTGCAGTTTTTTTATTGTTATGCTAAGCACTATAGACAGATATAGAGGGGTAATATGTGCAGTTTGTTATTGTTATGCTAAGCACTATAGACAGATATAGAGGGGTAATATGTGCAGTCTGTTATTGTTATGCTAAGCACTATAGACAGATATAGAGGGGTAATATGTGCAGTTTGTTATTGTTATGCTAAGCACTATAGACAGATATAGAGGGGTAATATGTGCAGATTGTTATTGTTATGCTAAGCACTATAGACAGATATAGAGGGGTAATATGTGCAGTTTGTTATTGTTATGCTAAGCACTATAGACAGATATAGAGGGGTAATATGTGCAGTCTGTTATTGTTATGCTAAGCACTATAGACAGATATAGAGGGGTAATAGGTGCAGTTTGTTATTGTTATGCTAAGCACTATAGACAGATATAGAGGGGTAATATGTGCAGTTTGTTATTGTTATGCTAAGCACTATAGACAGATATAGAGGGGTAATATGTGCAGTTTGTTATTGTTATGCTAAGCACTATAGACAGATATAGAGGGGTAATATGTGCAGTCTGTTATTGTTATGCTAAGCACTATAGACAGATATAGAGGGGTAATATGTGCAGTTTGTTATTGTTATGCTAAGCACTATAGACAGATATAGAGGGGTAATATGTGCAGTCTGTTATTGTTATGCTAAGCACTATAGACAGATATAGAGGGGTAATATGTGCAGTCTGTTATTGTTATTCTAAGCACTATAGACAGATATAGAGGGGTAATATGTGCAGTCTGTTATTGTTATGCTAAGCACTATAGACAGATATAGAGGGGTAATAGGTGCAGTTTGTTATTGTTATGCTAAGCACTATAGACAGATATAGAGGGGTAATATGTGCAGTTTGTTATTGTTATGCTAAGCACTATAGACAGATATAGAGGGGTAATATGTGCAGTTTGTTATTGTTATGCTAAGCACTATAGACAGATATAGAGGGGTAATATGTGCAGTCTGTTATTGTTATGCTAAGCACTATAGACAGATATAGAGGGGTAATATGTGCAGTCTGTTATTGTTATTCTAAGCACTATAGGCAGATATAGAGGGGCAATATGTGCAGTTTGTTATTGTTATGCTAAGCACTATAGACAGATATAGAGGGGTAATATGTGCAGTTTGTTATTGTTATGCTAAGCACTATAGACAGATATAGAGGGGTAATATGTGCAGTCTGTTATTGTTATGCTAAGCACTATAGACAGATATAGAGGGGTAACATGTGCAGTCTGTTATTGTTATGCTAAGCACTATAGACAGATATAGAGGGGTAATATGTGCAGTTTGTTATTGTTATGCTAAGCACTATAGACAGATATAGAGGGGTAATATGTGCAGTCTGTTATTGTTATGCTAAGCACTATAGACAGATATAGAGGGGTAATATGTGCAGTCTGTTATTGTTATGCTAAGCACTATAGACAGATATAGAGGGGTAATATGTGCAGTCTGTTATTGTTATGCTAAGCACTAAAGACAGATATAGAGGGGTAATATGTGCAGTTTTTTTATTGTTATGCTAAGCACTATAGACAGATATAGAGGGGTAATATGTGCAGTCTGTTATTGTTATGCTAAGCACTATAGACAGATATAGAGGGGTAATAGGTGCAGTCTGTTATTGTTATGCTAAGCACTATAGACAGATATAGAGGGGTAATATGTGCAGTCTGTTATTGTTATGCTAAGCACTATAGACAGATATAGAGGGGTAATAGGTGCAGTTTGTTATTGTTATGCTAAGCACTATAGACAGATATAGAGGGGTAATATGTGCAGTCTGTTATTGTTATGCTAAGCACTATAGACAGATATAGAGGGGTAATATGTGCAGTCTGTTATTGTTATTCTAAGCACTATAGACAGATATAGAGGGGTAATATGTGCTGTCTGTTATTGTTATGCTAAGCACTATAGACAGATATAGAGGGGTAATAGGTGCAGTTTGTTATTGTTATGCTAAGCACTATAGACAGATATAGAGGGGTAATATGTGCAGTTTGTTATTGTTATGCTAAGCACTATAGACAGATATAGAGGGGTAATATGTGCAGTCTGTTATTGTTATTCTAAGCACTATAGACAGATATAGAGGGGTAATATGTGCAGTCTGTTATTGTTATGCTAAGCACTATAGACAGATATAGAGGGGTAATAGGTGCAGTTTGTTATTGTTATGCTAAGCACTATAGACAGATATAGAGGGGTAATATGTGCAGTTTGTTATTGTTATGCTAAGCACTATAGACAGATATAGAGGGGTAATATGTGCAGTTTGTTATTGTTATGCTAAGCACTATAGACAGATATAGAGGGGTAATATGTGCAGACTGTTATTGTTATGCTAAGCACTATAGACAGATATAGAGGGGTAATATGTGCAGTCTGTTATTGTTATTCTAAGCACTATAGAAAGATATAGAGGGGTAATATGTGCAGTTTGTTATTGTTATGCTAAGCACTATAGACAGATATAGAGGGGTAATATGTGCAGTTTGTTATTGTTATGCTAAGCACTATAGACAGATATAGAGGGGTAATATGTGCAGTCTGTTATTGTTATGCTAAGCACTATAGACAGATATAGAGGGGTAACATGTGCAGTCTGTTATTGTTATGCTAAGCACTATAGACAGATATAGAGGGGTAATATGTGCAGTTTGTTATTGTTATGCTAAGCACTATAGACAGATATAGAGGGGTAATATGTGCAGTCTGTTATTGTTATGCTAAGCACTATAGACAGATATAGAGGGGTAATATGTGCAGTCTGTTATTGTTATGCTAAGCACTATAGACAGATATAGAGGGGTAATATGTGCAGTCTGTTATTGTTATGCTAAGCACTAAAGACAGATATAGAGGGGTAATATGTGCAGTTTTTTTATTGTTATGCTAAGCACTATAGACAGATATAGAGGGGTTATATGTGCAGTCTGTTATTGTTATGCTAAGCACTATAGACAGATATAGAGGGGTAATATGTGCAGTCTGTTATTGTTATGCTCAGCACTATAGACAGATATAGAGGGGTAATATGTGCAGATTGTTATTGTTATGCTAAGCACTATAGACAGATATAGAGGGGTATAGTTTGTTATTGTTATGCTAAGCACTATAGACAGATATAGAGGGGTAATATGTGCAGTTTGTTATTGTTATGCTAAGCACTATAGACAGATATAGAGGGGTAATATGTGCAGTCTGTTATTGTTATGCTAAGCACTATAGACAGATATAGAGGGGTAACATGTGCAGTCTGTTATTGTTATGCTAAGCACTATAGACAGATATAGAGGGGTAATATGTGCAGTTTGTTATTGTTATGCTAAGCACTATAGACAGATATAGAGGGGTAATATGTGCAGTCTGTTATTGTTATGCTAAGCACTATAGACAGATATAGAGGGGTAATATGTGCAGTCTGTTATTGTTATGCTAAGCACTATAGACAGATATAGAGGGGTAATATGTGCAGTCTGTTATTGTTATGCTAAGCACTATAGACAGATATAGAGGGGTAATATGTGCAGTTTGTTATTGTTATGCTAAGCACTATAGACAGATATAGAGGGGTAATATGTGCAGTCTGTTATTGTTATGCTAAGCACTATAGACAGATATAGAGGGGTAATATGTGCAGTCTGTTATTGCTATGCTAAGCACTATAGACAGATATAGAGGGGTAATATGTGCAGTCTGTTATTGTTATGCTAAGCACTATAGACAGATATAGAGGGGTAATATGTGCAGTTTTTTTATTGTTATGCTAAGCACTATAGACAGATATAGAGGGGTAATATGTGCAGTCTGTTATTGTTATGCTAAGCACTATAGACAGATATAGAGGGGTAATATGTGCAGTTTGTTATTGTTATGCTCAGCACTATAGACAGATATAGAGGGGTAATATGTGCAGTCTGTTATTGTTATGCTAAGCACTATAGACAGATATAGAGGGGTAATATGTGCAGTTTTTTTATTGTTATGCTAAGCACTATAGACAGATATAGAGGGGTAATATGTGCAGTCTGTTATTGTTATGCTAAGCACTATAGACAGATATAGAGGGGTAATATGTGCAGTCTGTTATTGTTATGCTAAGCACTATAGACAGAAATAGAGGGTTAATATGTGCAGTCTGTTATTGTTATGCTAAGCACTATAGACAGATATAGAGGGGTAATATGTGCAGTCTGTTATTGTTATGCTAAGCACTATAGACAGATATAGAGGGGTGATATGTGCAGTCTGTTATTGTTATGCTAAGCACTATAGACAGATATAGAGGGGTAATATGTGCAGTTTGTTATTGTTATGCTAAGCACTATAGACAGATATGGAGGGGTAATATGTGCAGTTTTTTATTGTTATGCTAAGCACTATAGACAGATATAGAGGGGTTATATATGCAGTCTGTTATTGTTATGCTAAGCACTATAGATAGATATAGAGGGGTAATATGTGCAGTCTGTTATTGTTATGCTAAGCACTATAGACAGATATAGAGGGCTATAGTTTGTTATTGTTATGCTAAGCACTATAGACAGATATAGAGGGGTAATATGTGCAGAATGTTATTTTTATGCTAAGCACTATAGACAGATATAGAGGGGTAATATGTGCAGTTTTTTTTTTGTTATGCTAAGCACTATAGACAGAAATAGAGGGTTAATATGTGCAGTCTGTTATTGTTATGCTAAGCACTATAGACAGATATAGAGGGTTAATATGTGCAGTCTGTTATTGTTATGCTAAGCACTATAGACAGCTATAGAGGGGTAATATGTGCAGTCTGTTATTGTTATGCTAAGCACTATAGAGAGATATAGAGGGGTAATATGGGCAGTCTGTTATTGTTATGCTAAGCACTATAGACAGATATAGAGGGGTAACATGTGCAGTCTGTTATTGTTATGCTAAGCACTATAGACAGATATAGAGGGGTAATATGTGCAGTTTGTTATTGTTATGCTAAGCACTATAGACAGATATAGAGGGGTAATGTGTGCAGTTTGTTATTGTTATGCTCAGCACTATAGACAGATATAGAGGGGTAACATGTGCAGTCTGTTATTGTTATGCTAAGCACTATAGACAGATATAGAGGGGTAACATGTGCAGTCTGTTATTGTTATGCTAAGCACTATAGACAGATATAGAGGGGTAACATGTGCAGTCTGTTATTGTTATGCTAAGCACTATAGACAGATATAGAGGGGTATAGTTTGTTATTGTTATGCTAAGCACTATAGACAGATATATAGGGGTAATATGTGCAGTTTGTTATTGTTATGCTCAGCACTATAGACAGATATAGAGGTGTATAGTTTGTTATTGTTATGCTAAGCACTATAGACAGATATATAGGGGTAATATGTGCAGTCTGTTATTGTTATGCTAAGCACTATAGACAGATATAGAGGGCTAATATGTGCAGTTTGTTATTGTTATGCTCAGCACTATAGACAGATATAGAGGGGTATAGTTTGTTATTGTTATGCTAAGCACTATAGACAGATATATAGGGGTAATATGTGCAGTCTGTTATTGTTATGCTAAGCACTATAGACAGATATAGAGGGGTAATATGTGCAGTCTGTTATTGTTATGCTAAGCACTATAGACAGATATAGAGGGGTAATATGTGCAGTCTGTTATTGTTAAGCTAAGCACTATAGACAGATATAGAGGGGTAATAGGTGCAGTCTGTTATTGTTATGCTAAGCACTATAGACAGATATAGAGGGGTAATATGTGCAGTTTGTTATTGTTATGCTAAGCACTATAGACAGATATAGAGGGGTAATATGTGCAGTTTGTTATTGTTATGCTAAGCACTATAGACAGATATAGAGGGGTAATATGTGCAGTTTGTTATTGTTATGCTCAGCACTATAGACAGATATAGAGGGGTATAGTTTGTTATTGTTATGCTAAGCACTATAGACAGATATAGAGGGGTAATATGTGCAGTCTGTTATTGTTATGCTAAGCACTATAGACAGATATAGAGGGGTAATATGTGCAGTCTGTTATTGTTATGCTCAGCACTATAGACAGATATAGAGGGGTAATATGTGCAGTCTGTTATTGTTATGCTCAGCACTATAGACAGATATAGAGGGGTAATATGTGCAGTCTGTTATTGTTATGCTAAGCACTATAGACAGATATAGAGGGGTAATATGTGCAGTCTGTTATTGTTATGCTCAGCACTATAGACAGATATAGAGGGGTAATATGTGCAGTCTGTTATTGTTATGCTAAGCACTATAGACAGATATAGAGGGGTAATATGTGCAGTCTGTTATTGTTATGCTCAGCACTATAGACAGATATAGAGGGGTAATATGTGCAGTCTGTTATTGTTATGCTAAGCACTATAGACAGATATAGAGGGGTAATATGTGCAGTCTGTTATTGTTATGCTCAGCACTATAGACAGATATAGAGGGGTAATATGTGCAGTCTGTTATTGTTATGCTCAGCGCTATAGACAGATATAGAGGGGTAATATGTGCAGTCTGTTATTGTTATGCTAAGCACTATAGACAGATATAGAGGGGTAATATGTGCAGTCTGTTATTGTTATGCTCAGCACTATAGACAGATATAGAGGGGTAATATGTGCAGTCTGTTATTGTTATTCTAAGCACTATAGACAGATATAGAGGGGTAATATGTGCAGTTTGTTATTGTTATGCTCAGCACTATAGACAGATATAGAGGGGTATAGTTTGTTATTGTTATGCTAAGCACTATAGACAGATATAGAGGGGTAACATGTGCAGTCTGTTATTGTTATGCTAAGCACTATAGACAGATATAGAGGGGTAATATGTGCAGTCTGTTATTGTTATGCTAAGCACTATAGACAGATATAGAGGGGTATAGTTTGTTATTGTTATGCTAAGCACTATAGACAGATATAGAGGGGTAATATGTGCAGTCTGTTATTGTTATGCTAAGCACTATAGACAGATATAGAGGGGTATAGTTTGTTATTGTTATGCTAAGCACTATAGACAGATATAGAGGGGTAATATGTGCAGTTTGTTATTGTTATGCTCAGCACTATAGACAGATATAGAGGGGTAATATGTGCAGTTTGTTATTGTTATGCTCAGCACTATAGACAGATATAGAGGGGTATAGTTTGTTATTGTTATGCTAAGCACTATAGACAGATATAGAGGGGTAATATGTGCAGTTTGTTATTGTTATGCTAAGCACTATAGACAGATATAGAGGGGTATAGTTTGTTATTGTTATGCTAAGCACTATAGACAGATATAGAGGGGTAATATGTGCAGTCTGTTATTGTTATGCTAAGCACTATAGACAGATATAGAGGGGTATAGTTTGTTATTGTTATGCTAAGCACTATAGACAGATATAGAGGGGTAATATGTGCAGTTTGTTATTGTTATGCTAAGCACTATAGACAGATATAAAGGGGTAATATGTGCAGTCTGTTATTGTTATGCTCAGCACTATAGACAGATATAAAGGGGTAATATGTGCAATCTGTTATTGTTATGCTCAGCACTATAGACAGATATAGAGGGGTAATATGTGCAGTTTGTTATTGTTATGCTAAGCACTATAGACAGATATAGAGGGGTAATATGTGCAGTCTGTTATTGTTATGCTAAGCACTATAGACAGATATAGAGGGGTAACATGTGCAGTCTGTTATTGTTATGCTAAGCACTATAGACAGATATAGAGGGGTAATATGTGCAGTCTGTTATTGTTATGCTAAGCACTATAGACAGATATAGAGGGGTAATATGTGCAGTCTGTTATTGTTATGCTCAGCACTATAGACAGATATAGAGGGGTAATATGTGCAGTCTGTTATTGTTATGCTAAGCACTATAGACAGATATAGAGGGGTAATAGGTGCAGTCTGTTATTGTTATGCTAAGCACTATAGACAGATATAGAGGGGTAATATGTGCAGTCTGTTATTGTTATGCTCAGCACTATAGACAGATATAGAGGGGTAATATGTGCAGTCTGTTATTGTTATGCTAAGCACTATAGACAGATATAGAGGGGTAATATGTGCAGTCTGTTATTGTTATGCTCAGCACTATAGACAGATATAGAGGGGTAATATGTGCAGTCTGTTATTGTTATGCTCAGCACTATAGACAGATATAGAGGGGTAATATGTGCAGTCTGTTATTGTTATGCTAAGCACTATAGACAGATATAGAGGGGTAATATGTGCAGTCTGTTATTGTTATGCTCAGCACTATAGACAGATATAGAGGGGTAATATGTGCAGTCTGTTATTGTTATGCTAAGCACTATAGACAGATATAGAGGGGTAATATGTGCAGTTTGTTATTGTTATGCTAAGCACTATAGACAGATATAGAGGGGTATAGTTTGTTATTGTTATGCTCAGCACTATAGACAGATATAGAGGGGTAATATGTGCAGTCTGTTATTGTTATGCTCAGCACTATAGACAGATATAAAGGGGTAATATGTGCAGTCTGTTATTGTTATGCTAAGCACTATAGACAGATATAAAGGGGTATAGTTTGTTATTGTTATGCTAAGCACTATAGACAGATATAGAGGGGTAATATGTGCAGTTTGTTATTGTTATGCTAAGCACTATAGACAGATATAGAGGGGTAATATGTGCAGTTTGTTATTGTTATGCTAAGCACTATAGACAGATATAGAGGGGTATAGTTTGTTATTGTTATGCTAAGCACTATAGACAGATATAGAGGGGTAATATGTGCAGTCTGTTATTGTTATGCTCAGCACTATAGACAGATATAAAGGGGTAATATGTGCAGTCTGTTATTGTTATGCTCAGCACTATAGACAGATATAGAGGGGTAATATGTGCAGTTTGTTATTGTTATGCTAAGCACTATAGACAGATATAGAGGGGTAATATGTGCAGTTTGTTATTGTTATGCTAAGCACTATAGACAGATATAGAGGGGTAATATGTGCAGTCTGTTATTGTTATGCTAAGCACTAAAGACAGATATAGAGGGGTAATATGTGCAGTTTTTTTATTGTTATGCTAAGCACTATAGACAGATATAGAGGGGTTATATGTGCAGTCTGTTATTGTTATGCTAAGCACTATAGACAGATATAGAGGGGTAATATGTGCAGTCTGTTATTGTTATGCTCAGCACTATAGACAGATATAGAGGGGTAATATGTGCAGATTGTTATTGTTATGCTAAGCACTATAGACAGATATAGAGGGGTATAGTTTGTTATTGTTATGCTAAGCACTATAGACAGATATAGAGGGGTAATATGTGCAGTTTGTTATTGTTATGCTAAGCACTATAGACAGATATAGAGGGGTAATATGTGCAGTCTGTTATTGTTATGCTAAGCACTATAGACAGATATAGAGGGGTAACATGTGCAGTCTGTTATTGTTATGCTAAGCACTATAGACAGATATAGAGGGGTAATATGTGCAGTTTGTTATTGTTATGCTAAGCACTATAGACAGATATAGAGGGGTAATATGTGCAGTCTGTTATTGTTATGCTAAGCACTATAGACAGATATAGAGGGGTAATATGTGCAGTCTGTTATTGTTATGCTAAGCACTATAGACAGATATAGAGGGGTAATATGTGCAGTCTGTTATTGTTATGCTAAGCACTATAGACAGATATAGAGGGGTAATATGTGCAGTTTGTTATTGTTATGCTAAGCACTATAGACAGATATAGAGGGGTAATATGTGCAGTCTGTTATTGTTATGCTAAGCACTATAGACAGATATAGAGGGGTAATATGTGCAGTCTGTTATTGCTATGCTAAGCACTATAGACAGATATAGAGGGGTAATATGTGCAGTCTGTTATTGTTATGCTAAGCACTATAGACAGATATAGAGGGGTAATATGTGCAGTTTTTTTATTGTTATGCTAAGCACTATAGACAGATATAGAGGGGTAATATGTGCAGTCTGTTATTGTTATGCTAAGCACTATAGACAGATATAGAGGGGTAATATGTGCAGTTTGTTATTGTTATGCTCAGCACTATAGACAGATATAGAGGGGTAATATGTGCAGTCTGTTATTGTTATGCTAAGCACTATAGACAGATATAGAGGGGTAATATGTGCAGTTTTTTATTGTTATGCTAAGCACTATAGACAGATATAGAGGGGTAATATGTGCAGTCTGTTATTGTTATGCTAAGCACTATAGACAGATATAGAGGGGTAATATGTGCAGTCTGTTATTGTTATGCTAAGCACTATAGACAGATATAGAGGGGTAATATGTGCAGTCTGTTATTGTTATGCTAAGCACTATAGACAGAAATAGAGGGTTAATATGTGCAGTCTGTTATTGTTATGCTAAGCACTATAGACAGATATAGAGGGGTAATATGTGCAGTCTGTTATTGTTATGCTAAGCACTATAGACAGATATAGAGGGGTGATATGTGCAGTCTGTTATTGTTATGCTAAGCACTATAGACAGATATAGAGGGGTAATATGTGCAGTTTGTTATTGTTATGCTAAGCACTATAGACAGATATGGAGGGGTAATATGTGCAGTTTTTTATTGTTATGCTAAGCACTATAGACAGATATAGAGGGGTTATATATGCAGTCTGTTATTGTTATGCTAAGCACTATAGATAGATATAGAGGGGTAATATGTGCAGTCTGTTATTGTTATGCTAAGCACTATAGACAGATATAGAGGGCTATAGTTTGTTATTGTTATGCTAAGCACTATAGACAGATATAGAGGGGTAATATGTGCAGAATGTTATTTTTATGCTAAGCACTATAGACAGATATAGAGGGGTAATATGTGCAGTTTTTTTTTTGTTATGCTAAGCACTATAGACAGAAATAGAGGGTTAATATGTGCAGTCTGTTATTGTTATGCTAAGCACTATAGACAGATATAGAGGGTTAATATGTGCAGTCTGTTATTGTTATGCTAAGCACTATAGACAGCTATAGAGGGGTAATATGTGCAGTCTGTTATTGTTATGCTAAGCACTATAGAGAGATATAGAGGGGTAATATGGGCAGTCTGTTATTGTTATGCTAAGCACTATAGACAGATATAGAGGGGTAACATGTGCAGTCTGTTATTGTTATGCTAAGCACTATAGACAGATATAGAGGGGTAATATGTGCAGTTTGTTATTGTTATGCTAAGCACTATAGACAGATATAGAGGGGTAATGTGTGCAGTTTGTTATTGTTATGCTCAGCACTATAGACAGATATAGAGGGGTAACATGTGCAGTCTGTTATTGTTATGCTAAGCACTATAGACAGATATAGAGGGGTAACATGTGCAGTCTGTTATTGTTATGCTAAGCACTATAGACAGATATAGAGGGGTAACATGTGCAGTCTGTTATTGTTATGCTAAGCACTATAGACAGATATAGAGGGGTATAGTTTGTTATTGTTATGCTAAGCACTATAGACAGATATATAGGGGTAATATGTGCAGTTTGTTATTGTTATGCTCAGCACTATAGACAGATATAGAGGTGTATAGTTTGTTATTGTTATGCTATGCACTATAGACAGATATAGAGGGGTAATATGTGCAGTCTGTTATTGTTATGCTCAGCACTATAGACAGATATAGAGGGGTATAGTTTGTTATTGTTATGCTAAGCACTATAGACAGATATATAGGGGTAATATGTGCAGTCTGTTATTGTTATGCTAAGCACTATAGACAGATATAGAGGGGTAATATGTGCAGTCTGTTATTGTTATGCTAAGCACTATAGACAGATATAGAGGGGTAATATGTGCAGTCTGTTATTGTTAAGCTAAGCACTATAGACAGATATAGAGGGGTAATAGGTGCAGTCTGTTATTGTTATGCTAAGCACTATAGACAGATATAGAGGGGTAATATGTGCAGTTTGTTATTGTTATGCTAAGCACTATAGACAGATATAGAGGGGTAATATGTGCAGTTTGTTATTGTTATGCTAAGCACTATAGACAGATATAGAGGGGTAATATGTGCAGTTTGTTATTGTTATGCTCAGCACTATAGACAGATATAGAGGGGTATAGTTTGTTATTGTTATGCTAAGCACTATAGACAGATATAGAGGGGTAATATGTGCAGTCTGTTATTGTTATGCTAAGCACTATAGACAGATATAGAGGGGTAATATGTGCAGTCTGTTATTGTTATGCTCAGCACTATAGACAGATATAGAGGGGTAATATGTGCAGTCTGTTATTGTTATGCTCAGCACTATAGACAGATATAGAGGGGTAATATGTGCAGTCTGTTATTGTTATGCTAAGCACTATAGACAGATATAGAGGGGTAATATGTGCAGTCTGTTATTGTTATGCTCAGCACTATAGACAGATATAGAGGGGTAATATGTGCAGTCTGTTATTGTTATGCTAAGCACTATAGACAGATATAGAGGGGTAATATGTGCAGTCTGTTATTGTTATGCTCAGCACTATAGACAGATATAGAGGGGTAATATGTGCAGTCTGTTATTGTTATGCTAAGCACTATAGACAGATATAGAGGGGTAATATGTGCAGTCTGTTATTGTTATGCTCAGCACTATAGACAGATATAGAGGGGTAATATGTGCAGTCTGTTATTGTTATGCTCAGCGCTATAGACAGATATAGAGGGGTAATATGTGCAGTCTGTTATTGTTATGCTAAGCACTATAGACAGATATAGAGGGGTAATATGTGCAGTCTGTTATTGTTATGCTCAGCACTATAGACAGATATAGAGGGGTAATATGTGCAGTCTGTTATTGTTATTCTAAGCACTATAGACAGATATAGAGGGGTAATATGTGCAGTTTGTTATTGTTATGCTCAGCACTATAGACAGATATAGAGGGGTATAGTTTGTTATTGTTATGCTAAGCACTATAGACAGATATAGAGGGGTAACATGTGCAGTCTGTTATTGTTATGCTAAGCACTATAGACAGATATAGAGGGGTAATATGTGCAGTCTGTTATTGTTATGCTAAGCACTATAGACAGATATAGAGGGGTATAGTTTGTTATTGTTATGCTAAGCACTATAGACAGATATAGAGGGGTAATATGTGCAGTCTGTTATTGTTATGCTAAGCACTATAGACAGATATAGAGGGGTATAGTTTGTTATTGTTATGCTAAGCACTATAGACAGATATAGAGGGGTAATATGTGCAGTTTGTTATTGTTATGCTCAGCACTATAGACAGATATAGAGGGGTAATATGTGCAGTTTGTTATTGTTATGCTCAGCACTATAGACAGATATAGAGGGGTATAGTTTGTTATTGTTATGCTAAGCACTATAGACAGATATAGAGGGGTAATATGTGCAGTTTGTTATTGTTATGCTAAGCACTATAGACAGATATAGAGGGGTATAGTTTGTTATTGTTATGCTAAGCACTATAGACAGATATAGAGGGGTAATATGTGCAGTCTGTTATTGTTATGCTAAGCACTATAGACAGATATAGAGGGGTATAGTTTGTTATTGTTATGCTAAGCACTATAGACAGATATAGAGGGGTAATATGTGCAGTTTGTTATTGTTATGCTAAGCACTATAGACAGATATAAAGGGGTAATATGTGCAGTCTGTTATTGTTATGCTCAGCACTATAGACAGATATAAAGGGGTAATATGTGCAATCTGTTATTGTTATGCTCAGCACTATAGACAGATATAGAGGGGTAATATGTGCAGTTTGTTATTGTTATGCTAAGCACTATAGACAGATATAGAGGGGTAATATGTGCAGTCTGTTATTGTTATGCTAAGCACTATAGACAGATATAGAGGGGTAACATGTGCAGTCTGTTATTGTTATGCTAAGCACTATAGACAGATATAGAGGGGTAATATGTGCAGTCTGTTATTGTTATGCTAAGCACTATAGACAGATATAGAGGGGTAATATGTGCAGTCTGTTATTGTTATGCTCAGCACTATAGACAGATATAGAGGGGTAATATGTGCAGTCTGTTATTGTTATGCTAAGCACTATAGACAGATATAGAGGGGTAATATGTGCAGTCTGTTATTGTTATGCTCAGCACTATAGACAGATATAGAGGGGTAATATGTGCAGTCTGTTATTGTTATGCTAAGCACTATAGACAGATATAGAGGGGTAATATGTGCAGTCTGTTATTGTTATGCTCAGCACTATAGACAGATATAGAGGGGTAATATGTGCAGTCTGTTATTGTTATGCTCAGCACTATAGACAGATATAGAGGGGTAATATGTGCAGTCTGTTATTGTTATGCTAAGCACTATAGACAGATATAGAGGGGTAATATGTGCAGTCTGTTATTGTTATGCTCAGCACTATAGACAGATATAGAGGGGTAATATGTGCAGTCTGTTATTGTTATGCTAAGCACTATAGACAGATATAGAGGGGTAATATGTGCAGTTTGTTATTGTTATGCTAAGCACTATAGACAGATATAGAGGGGTATAGTTTGTTATTGTTATGCTCAGCACTATAGACAGATATAGAGGGGTAATATGTGCAGTCTGTTATTGTTATGCTCAGCACTATAGACAGATATAAAGGGGTAATATGTGCAGTCTGTTATTGTTATGCTAAGCACTATAGACAGATATAAAGGGGTATAGTTTGTTATTGTTATGCTAAGCACTATAGACAGATATAGAGGGGTAATATGTGCAGTTTGTTATTGTTATGCTAAGCACTATAGACAGATATAGAGGGGTAATATGTGCAGTTTGTTATTGTTATGCTAAGCACTATAGACAGATATAGAGGGGTATAGTTTGTTATTGTTATGCTAAGCACTATAGACAGATATAGAGGGGTAATATGTGCAGTCTGTTATTGTTATGCTCAGCACTATAGACAGATATAAAGGGGTAATATGTGCAGTCTGTTATTGTTATGCTCAGCACTATAGACAGATATAGAGGGGTAATATGTGCAGTTTGTTATTGTTATGCTAAGCACTATAGACAGATATAGAGGGGTAATATGTGCAGTTTGTTATTGTTATGCTAAGCACTATAGACAGATATAGAGGGGTAATATGTGCAGTTTGTTATTGTTATGCTCAGCACTATAGACAGATATAGAGGGGTATAGTTTGTTATTGTTATGCTAAGCACTATAGACAGATATAGAGGGGTAATATGTGCAGTCTGTTATTGTTATGCTCAGCACTATAGACAGATATAGAGGGGTATAGTTTGTTATTGTTATGCTAAGCACTATAGACAGATATAGAGGGGTAATATGTGCAGTCTGTTATTGTTATGCTCAGCACTATAGACAGATATAGAGGGGTAATATGTGCAGTTTGTTATTGTTATGCTAAGCACTATAGACAGATATAGAGGGGTAATATGTGCAGTCTGTTATTGTTATGCTAAGCACTATAGACAGATATAGAGGGGTAATATGTGCAGTTTTTTTATTGTTATGCTAAGCACTATAGACAGATATAGAGGGGTAATATGTGCAGTCTGTTATTGTTATGCTCAGCACTATAGACAGATATAGAGGGGTATAGTTTGTTATTGTTATGCTAAGCACTATAGACAGATATAAAGGGCTAATATGTGAATTTGAGTATGTGTAGTTGATAAGGTCTGAGAAGGTACAGATACTTGATGGATGACGAGTACAAATCATTTACACCAAACCCTAAGCACTCAGTTGACCATCAACCAGCAGTACAGCGTCCCTCATCTGCAAATATATAATGGTAGTCAATATGTTGATTTAAAGGGGCACTAAACTTCTAAATTATTAACAGCACCATTAAGGACTACCTGTACCGCTCACTCTACATTTGAGGCTAGAAATCCTGCACTATATATGTGCACTTACTACATCTACTACATCTTTGAAGACCAAATCAAAACAGTGTTTTACTCTGTCTCACAGTGTGACTTGAGTAGACACTGTAATCCATTAAAATTGGGCAACTAAAATTCTACATGTCTAGGAAATACATTGTGACCTTAATATGTCTTGCGCAGGGGAGGAAAAAGGAGGTGACATCACTGCATCCCCTAAACAGCAGCAGCACCAGTAGCTGGTCAACCTGAGTAGCTGCAGCCCACCGGGAAATTCCTGGTGTCCTGGTAGGCCAATCCAGCATTGGAGCAAAGTGTTAAGGCTTTTTCCTGCTGCATCAGGATTTAAAATTTTTAAAAAAAAAAAAAAACAGGGAGACAAGCAACCCAGGAAAGAAGGACTGAATTGATTGTTAAATGCAGCTTTGGATGCTGGTTTTACAAGCTCTAATATTATTACCTTCGGTTGCTGCAATGTGTGCCTTGTTAAGCAAATTTAGCGTCCCTTTAAACTACATTTGTAGGTGTAAGTTTATCATTACATTAATGATGTCAGCAAAATAATAACATAACAAAAAAAATGCATCTTCATACTGAATTATTTAGTCTAACACATATTGTAGTCTCAATTATTTCAGCGAAAACAAAACACGCTCTAGACAAACCGCACTTTTCATTTTATTATCTTTATCTGTAAAGTGTCAATATATTCTGCAGCGCTAAACAGCCGTGTACAATAGAGATAAGGAAGGATTACACAGCCATGCTCCCTAGAGCTATCGAATATATACAAAGGTTCAAATATATACATAGGTACAGATATATACATAGGTACAGTTATATACATAGGTACATATATATACACATACGTACAGTTATATACATAGGTACATATATATACATACGTACAGTTATATACATAGGTACATATATATACATAGGTACAGTTATATACATAGGTACATATATATATATATATATATATATATATATATATATACATAGGTACATATATATATACATACATATGTCATACGTACAGTTATATACATAGGTACATATATACATACAGTTATATACATAGGTACATATATATACATAGGTACAGTTATATACATAGGTACATATATATATACATAGGTACAGTTATATACATAGGTACAGTTATAGACATAGGTACAGTTATAGACATAGGTACATATATATACATATGTACATCTATAAACATAGGTACAGTTATATACATACGTACATATATATACATAGGTATAGTTATATACATAGGTACATATATATACATACGTACAGTTATATACATAGGTACATATATAAACATAGGTACAGTTATATACATAGTTACAGTTATATACATAGGTACATATATAAACATAGGTACAGTTATATACATAGGTACAGATATAAACATAAGTACAGTTATATACATAGGTACATATATAAACATAGGTACATATATAAACATAGGTACATATATAAACATAGGTACAGTTATATACATAGGTGCATATATATACATAGGTACATATATAAACATAGGTACAGTTATATACATAGGTACATATATAAACATAGGTACAGTTATATACATAGGTACATATATATACATAGGTACAGATATATACAAAGGTACAGATATATATATATATATATATATATATATATATATATATATATATATATATATATATATATATATCAGGCAAAAAGAAGTGCACTCTCAGGTCTTTCACAACAAACAATGTTACTTTATTTGTAACGTTTTCGGAGGTCTCGTCTGCTTCATCAGCATAATTAAAAAAAGACAATGAACACATTTATATAGTGAAATACTCACACATACCACTTCAAACCATGCCCCCCTGTTTGGCGCCAAACACTCGATGCTGGAACGCATACTGCGTTCCACCGGTATTGCGAGCCGGAAGCAGTGCGCCACGTCACTTCCGGTTTGCATACTTACTCACTAGGTCTATTCTCTATTAACAAAAGGTTATAATGTGCCATAAAACAGAGGTCTACCCCTATGTCTCTTTACATTGTATCAAGAAAGAGTCAACAAGTGTGCTTTAAGTGAAAAACAAGCTGTTTCGTGATAGTGCAATTTTCATATCAGCTACTCGCTCGTTGCCATGGCAACCTGTGTTCACTGTGACACGCTTTAGGAGAACTAGACTAATTAACTTAAGTGATCCTCATTCTTGTATGACATAACTTAACATGTATTTTTGCCATACTGGATAATATACCTTATGTGCCTCACGTGAAAAAAGGAAAAACATATATTAACTATGCTATTCTATGCCTAACATGGATTCATATTGTGTGCTATAATGTGACAACCTTATATTTCTGTAGTGTATAGTAGAGGGATTTTTTTATGTGAACGTTAACACCTGTCAAAAGTAGCGGATCATATTAATTAAGATCCTAGCTGGCTCATACGTTATTTGTTTCTCTAGGTGCCCAGTGTATATTAATTACCACTAGATAGATAATTGGTTTCTAGTTGCTGTTTTCATAAGATGTCTAACAATGGATTGTTGTACATTAAGGGGTTTTGTAGAGACTGATAGACTCTCCCCTTCTGCAATTGCCATGTACAAAGCACATTTGAACCTGTCAACTGTAGTGCCAGTACAAAAACCTTCATACGTATGGTCTCCCAAGACCTAGACTGGGAAAGGGAACATACAATATGGAAACACAACCTCACGTCAGAAGAAAGGAGGGCTATTACAACACTCCAGAACGACACTTCCCTTATAATAAGGCCGGCGGACAAGGGAGGGGCTATTGTCCTCCTTGATTACCACAATTATAGGGATGACATCATGACTCAACTCTCTGACACATCCACCTACATGACATTGACAACTGATCCGACAGTGACATTCAAGATACAACTAGATGATCTGATATGTATGGGCTGTGAACAGGGTTTTATCTCAGAACATATAAAGAAATTTTGCACTACACCTTTTCCCAGGATACCAATTCTCTACACGATCCCGAAGGTCCTTAAGAACTCAGAGAGACCTCCGGGACGCCCCATAGTTTCCGCGGTGAATTCCTTGTGTCAACCAGTGGCGCAGTATATTGATCTGCTACTCCAGCCGATTGTCAAGGAAACACGCTCTTTTTTGCTTGATACTAGCAAGTTTATTCGATTGCTGGGGGCTGTTCACGTCCAGCCTAGTGACATTTTGGTCACCATGGACGTGAACAGCCTCTACACAATCATTCCTCATATGGAAGGGTTAGAAGCAGTTAAGGAACATCTTATTAATAACCCCCTTTATGAGGGACCCCCGGTTGAGTATCTTTTGACATTGGTAGACTTCTGTCTACGTAAGAATTATTTCAGATTTGAAGATAAATTTTTCTTGCAGGTAGAAGGTACAGCCATGGGATCATCCATGGCCCCCTCTTACGCAAACATCTTTATGTCACACTTTGAAAATCTATACCTATGGGGTAAATGTGTTACATCTATTACATTTTACCGTAGATATATAGATGACAATTTTCTGATTTGGAGAGGGGTCCTGGATGATCTCCATGCATGGTTTGAAACATTCAACAGCACACAAACAGCGGTTCGGTTCAAAATTACCGCCGATTTACAATCTATCAACTTCCTTGACCTTAAAGTATACAAGACATCACAGGGTTTGGGTTGCACATTATATAGCAAACCCACGGATAGGAACTGTCTTTTGAGATCTGATAGTTGTCATCCCCCAGCTTTACTAAAAGGCATACTTAAGTCACAACTAATTAGAACGGTGCGCAATAATTCAGATCCCATTATGGGAGCCTCTCAGTTGTTGGAGATGGGAGAAAAGTTTGCAGAGAGGGGGTACAAGACAAACCATATCAAGGAAATGATGGATGAGGTGTCACAATATACACAGGCACAATTGCTGGAAAAGAAACAAAGGCACACTACAGATGAAAAGCTAATTATGGCCACCACCTTCTCTCCTACTACCAGAAATGCAGGATTATCTTTAAGGACACATTGGCCGATTATAACTACAGATCCAAAGCTACACTTCAGTAATCACCTCACACCTATGGTGGGGTACAGGAGGGGCACAAATTTACGTGACTTACTGGTCAAGACTGACCCGAGAGCGAGTTATAGACCCAAGACTCATATCAACATCAGGGGATCCTATCGATGCCTGGGGTGCACTACCTGCAACGGACTCATCAGTACGAAAGTATTTCATCATCCGCACACTAACAGGCAATTTGGCATTCATCATTCTATAACATGCACAACCACATTTGTCATATATCTATTGGTTTGTCCCTGTTCTCGTTTTTACGTTGGGAAAACGACAGGTACATTAAGGGAAAGAATGGCAAATCACCGACATGCCATCCGGGCGGCACTTAAATCTGGAGACTCGGACCAACCTGTAGCGAGGCACTGTGCACAGCACAAACACTCTGTAGCATCAATAAGGTACACGCTCATTGACCATGTCCCCCCTCTGGATAGGGGAGGTGACAGGAGTAAGATACTCCTTCAACGGGAGGCACAGTGGATGTATCGATTAGGAACAGTGCACCCAGGGGGGCTTAATACAGCACCTGACTTTAAAGCCTTAATATAGTGCGGTTACAAGGTGTGATACAATCCAGGGGTACGGCGCCTATACTATCATGACTCTGTGATTACAGTGGTATGTGATCTCCTTAATGGGGGGTTTCCCAACCACGTTGGTACACAGCACCAGGCAAGGGGGTCTGTGTCATTCCCATTGCCTGTGTGGAAGTCAGATAGTGGCGCTCTGTGTTACCATCTCTAAACACACATAACCGATAAAAAACTATAAGGTACATCAAGCCTGTAAGGCACTTATTGCTCGGATTCCATTGTATGGGTACATTGATAATGATTGAATACACGTCAAGGTACGAGCAAGAAAGATCAGCTATGGCTACGGGACAATCTATGAAGGGACTGAATTCATACGATTTAAACAACTCAGAAGATACATTATATGAAGTGTATGAGGGACATAGGATATCCCATCAAGAGAAGGACCTCAGTGTGGACTGATATGACATCAACAAGGAAGGGCCTGGAATAAAAAATCCAACGAAGGAAGAAGATATCTTGGAGAGATAGCAGTCAAGTGGTTGATAACACCACTAGAAAAATTGTGTTGGCTGTTGCTTATTATGCAAACCTGGAACTTATACAGTTTAGACATTACCCTGCGGGGTACCATATTATTGAACATATGGACCCTGTTTATTGTTTATTTGTTTTTAATTTATCTGTGTTCCTTTTCTTGTTCTTTTCTTTTAGCTTTAGGTATTCCTTTCAGGGATATGTGACCCTTATAGTAAGTGTGGATGTGGTATGGGTGTGATGGCTTAATGTAAGTGCCATAAGTTATGAGTATAGTGTTTAATCCCTATGAGCAATCATCGTTCTAAGTAGGGGTTTTTTATAACTACTTGTTCCTGCAGATGTGAGATGGCTCCCTAATGGGGCTTCTAGATTACCATTCAGATCAGTGAATGTCGTGAATTGTTTCTTATATGCTACTCTTTACACATATTAGAAGGTTTGATATTTACTGGAACAGAAGGGGAGAGTCTATCAGTCTCTACAAAACCCCTTAATGTACAACAATCCATTGTTAGACATCTTATGAAAACAGCAACTAGAAACCAATTATCTATCTAGTGGTAATTAATATACACTGGGCACCTAGAGAAACAAATAACGTATGAGCCAGCTAGGATCTTAAGTTAATATGATCCGCTACTTTTGACAGGTGTTAACGTACACATAAAAAAATCCCTCTACTATACACTACAGAAATATAAGGTTGTCACATTATAGCACACAATATGAATCCATGTTAGGCATAGAATAGCATAGTTAATATATGTTTTTCCTTTTTTCACGTGAGGCACATAAGGTATATTATCCAGTATGGCAAAAATACATGTTAAGTTATGTCATACAAGAATGAGGATCACTTAAGTTAATTAGTCTAGTTCTCCTAAAGCGTGTCACAGTGAAGTGAGTGTACACAGGTTGCCATGGCAACGAGCGAGTAGCTGATATGAAAATTGCACTATCACGAAACAGCTTGTTTTTCACTTAAAGCACACTTGTTGACTCTTTCTTGATACAATGTAAAGAGACATAGGGGTAGACCTCTGTTTTATGGCACATTATAACCTTTTGTTAATAGAGAATAGACCTAGTGAGTAAGTATGCAAACCGGAAGTGACGTGGCGCACTGCTTCCGGCTCGCAATACCGGTGGAACGCAGTATGCGTTCCAGCATCGAGTGTTTGGCGCCAAACAGGGGGGCATGGTTTGAAGTGGTATGTGTGAGTATTTCACTATATGTGTTCATTGTCTTTTTTGAATTATGCTGATGAAGGAGGCGAGACCTCCGAAAACGTTACAAATAAAGTAACCTCGTTTGTTGTGAAAGACCTGAGAGTGGACTTCTTTTTGGCTGATATACTACTACAAAGTTGCACCCAGGCGGTTTCCTTACTGAGGGCAAGATCTGGTATTTGGATATCTATCTATATATATATATATATACACATACATACATAGGTACCGGTATATATATATATATATATATATATATATATATATATATATATATATATATATACATATATATATATATATACATAGGTACAGATATATACATAGGTACGAATATATACAAAGGTACAAATATATACATAGGTACAGATATATACATAGGTACATATATATATATATATATATATACACACACACAAAGGTTCAAATATATACATAGGTACATATATAAACATAGGTACATATATATATATATATATATATATATATATATATATATATATATATATATATACATACATAGGTACAGATATGTACATAGGTACAGATATGTACATAGGTACAGATATATATACATATATATATATATATATGTACAGACATATACATAGGTACAGACATACAGGGAGTGCAGAATTATTAGGCAAGTTGTATTTTTGAGGATTAATTTTATTATTGAACAACAACCATGTTCTCAATGAACCCAAAAAACTCATTAATATCAAAGCTGAATAGTTTTGGAAGTAGTTTTTAGTTTGTTTTTAGTTATAGCTATTTTAGGGGGATATCTGTGTGTGCAGGTGACTATTATTGTGCATAATTATTAGGCAACTTAACAAAAAACAAATATATACCCATTTCAATTATTTATTTTTACCAGTGAAACCAATATAACATCTCAACATTCACAAATATACATCTCTGACATTCAAAAACAAAACAAAAACAAATCAGTGACCAA
Organism: Bombina bombina; assembly: GCF_027579735.1. Taxonomy (NCBI): domain Eukaryota; kingdom Metazoa; phylum Chordata; class Amphibia; order Anura; family Bombinatoridae; genus Bombina; species Bombina bombina. Next base: position 31,792,061 of record NC_069501.1, read on the forward strand.
TATAGCCACCTTTCTTTGCAAGGACACTCAAAAGCCTGCCATCCATGGATTCTGTCAGTGTTTTGATCTGTTCACCATCAACATTGCGTGCAGCAGCAACCACAGCCTCCCAGACACTGTTCAGAGAGGTGTACTGTTTTCCCTCCTTGTAAATCTCACATTTGATGATGGACCCTAGGTTCTCAATGGGGTTCAGATCAGGTGAACAAGGAGGCCATGTCATTAGATTTTCTTCTTTTATACCCTTTCTTGCCAGCCACGCTGTGGAGTACTTGGACGCGTGTGATGGAGCATTGTCCTGCATGAAAATCATGTTTTTCTTGAAGGATGCAGACTTCTTCCTGTACCACTGCTTGAAGAAGGTGTCTTCCAGAAACTGGCAGTAGGACTGGGAGTTGAGCTTGACTCCATCCTCAACCCGAAAAGGCCCCACAAGCTCATCTTTGATGATACCAGTCCAAACCAGTACTCCACCTCCACCTTGCTGGCGTCTGAGTCGGACTGGAGCTCTCTGCCCTTTACCAATCCAGCCACGGGCCCATCCATCTGGCCCATCAAGACTCACTCTCATTTCATCAGTCCATAAAACCTTAGAAAAATCAGTCTTGAGATATTTCTTGGCCCAGTCTTGACGTTTCAGCTTGTGTGTCTTGTTCAGTGGTGTTCGTCTTTCAGCCTTTCTTACCTTGGCCATGTCTCTGAGTACTGCACACCTTGTGCTTTTGGGCACTCCAGTGATGTTGCAGCTCTGAAATATGGCCAAACTGGAGGCAAGTGGCATCTTGGCAGCTGCACGCTTGACTTTTCTCAGTTCATGGGCAGTTATTTTGCGCCTTGGTTTTTCCACACGCTTCTTGCGACCCTGTTGACTATTTTGAATGAAACGCTTGATTGTTCGATGATCACGCTTCAGAAGCTTTGCAATTTTAAGAGTGCTGCATCCCTCTGCAAGATATCTCACTATTTTTGACTTTTCTGAGCCTGTCAAGTCCTTCTTTTGACCCATTTTGCCAAAGGAAAGGAAGTTGCCTAATAATTATGCACACCTGATATAGGGTGTTGATGTCATTAGACCACACCCCTTCTCATTACAGAGATGCACATCACCTAATATGCTTAATTGGTAGTAGGCTTTCGAGCCTATACAGCTTGGAGTAAGACAACATGCATAAAGAGGATGATGTGGTCAAAATACTCATTTGCCTAATAATTCTGCACTCCCTGTATTCATAGGTAGAGATATATACAAAGGTACAGACATATACATAGGTACAGATATATACATAAATACAGATATATACATAGGCACGGATATAAACATAGGTATGGATATATACATAGGTACAGATTCATACATAGGTATAGATACATACATAGATCCAGATATATACATAGGTGTATATATATATATATATATATATATATATATATATATATATATATATATATATATATATATATATATATATATATATATATATATATACACACACATAGCAAAGGAGGATGGTAGAAGCACTCCTGGTAAATTGTAAAGGCCCAAAACCGGCTCATGGTGCCCCGGGTGCACTCCAAGTGAAATACAAATCAGCAAAGTAAGGGAGTCACTCACAGGGTCTTGTAGTGAAGAACAAAGTCTTTATTAATTTAGAATAAAGACTTTGTTCTTCACTACAAGACCCTGTAAGTGACTCCCTTACTTTTCTGATTTATATATATATATATACATATGTACAAAGGTACAGCTATATACATAGGTACAAATATATACATAGGTACAGAAATATACATAGGTACAGATATATACACAGGCACAGATACATATACATAGGTACAGATATATACAAAGGTACAGATATATACATAGGTACAAATATATACATAGGTACAGAAATATACATAGGTACAGATATATACATAGGTACAGATATATACATAGGTACAGATATATTACATTGTGTAGGGAATGGCATTGTGCAGGGAATTACATTGTATAAGGAATTGCATTGTGTAGGGAATGACATTGTGTAGGGAATGCCATTGTGTAGGGAGTGCCATTGTGTGGGGAGTGCCATTGTGTAGGAACTGCCATTGTGTAGGGAATGGCATTGTGTAGGGAATTACATTGTGCAGGGAATTCCATTGTGTAGAAAATGACATTGTGTAGGGCAGTGCTTTCCAAACTGTGTGTCGGGAAAAAGGCTGTCCAGCCGAAACGCGTTGATACCAGAGCACACCTGCACAGGATTTGAGAAGACAAAGAGAATACCAGCTATACCCAGTTGAAATATTCAAGTTCCCACTGAGCGGCATATATTTAACCGCAAAGATCACATTGATAACTAGAAATCCTTTTTCTACTTATCCTACAAACTTTCAACTTATCCCAACAACCACATTTCAGCACCCAGATCGGTCACTGACCGACATCTAAGAAACCTGGGAACAACGGACCGGAGAGGCACGCAAAAATTCCACATCAGGAGGTTATCCAACAACCACACCATCGTGATCGGTCACTGACCGACAGACAAGCCACAGAATAGAAAAAACGGAGATACTTAAAAAACATAAGCAAACGGTTAGCACTTAACCGCAACGAAGATCAAACCAAGAAACCCTTAAGAGCGCGATCGGTCACTGACCGACAAAGGATAAGGTAACAGAGCGGCCACGACAACTACACAAACACTTATATAAAAGTGAATTTTCTCGCAGCAAACAGATAAGCCCACCTAATAAGAGGAAACCAAAGCGGCATTTATTTAACCGCCAGCAGCTCATATAGAACTGCCACCAGCTTGATCTTGAAACTTAATCTAAACACTGGCATAGCGGCGTTTATTTAACCGCAATTATCTCACAAAAGTGATATCAAACAGATACACTTCAAGGTACTAATTTGTATACTTATATCACAGTGTGATAAAATTCGCACTAACATACCTCTACATCTGATATATAAATACCTAAGATAAGATCTCAATTGCATAGCTGAACTTGAAACAAAGTATCCTATATGAACTATACAGCAACTATTGTTTTATCCACTATAAAATTGTATTTACAAACATTCTGTTAGAAATTACAACTTGTGATAAACCTAAAACTGTATAAATTGTAAGATTTCAACGATATTATTTTAATTTATTTTATTTTTTATATATTATGTACATTTTTATACATAGAGACACCGGTGTCATTTTTTAAACTTTGAAGGAATTGTAATAATTTTTGTTTACTGTACTTTTAGCATCACTATTATTGGGTAAATTCACCATAATCAAATAAAGGATCATATTTATTTCTTAAATAGTTTCGACATCCATTTTTTTCCAAAAGAGAATATAAAATTAGGACTCATCAAAACATTAACATATATTGAGCCCACATATTATCACACATATTTACAGTAAGACACATTGGGAATAGCAACTTGTTTTGCGCCACCTACTACAACTAACTATAACTCTTTAAACTTTGGGATAAGTTTACTTCTAGATTCCCCACCAGCTAGACAGTCTAAACCTACCAAACACACTAGTGTGTCAGCAGCAGTGTGTAGGTGTGTCCCTGCTTCAGCACCAATTTTTTTAAATTTAATTTTTAAACATTTTTTGTTTTGTTTCTGACTTACCGCCTGCCTGCTACGCATATCACATGTTTGACACGTGATTGATACCTAGGGGGTCACAGATCATCTTAACCTATTGGTGCAGCTCAGTGGGAACTGAAACTATTCTGATTGGCGGCTTTGGCGGCACATTGACTCCTGACTGTACGTGTAGTCTCATTAATTGGCTTGTGATTGCACGTGTAGTCAGTGAGTGCAACAGCAGTGTGTTTGCAGCGCAGGCAGTAGTCAATCGGACTCACCGAGCTCTGAGGGCGGCAACTTAAACTCTGAGCTGAAGTCAGAAGTCAAAGGGTTGTTTTATGCAGCTAGCTCCCAGTATTGCATTGCTGCTCCTGCTCTGGATATATGGATAGGAAGGGGAAGCTTAAAAGTGCTTTATGATAAAATGCGAGTGTCTTTATCTAATATTCTACTAAATATTCAGAAATTGTGTTCATCCCATCAACCTCATGCATCCCATTAAAATAGTAAGTAGCTATTGGTGTTAAACTTTTTTTTAATTCTTGCACCTACATACTATTACTTGTAAATACATTTCGTTATTATATAATTTATGTATGTGTCTGTATCTCTTAAAACAAGTTAGTTTAACCTCCTGTTTGCCAGTACAACTGAATTACTGTGTCGCGAAATGATGTAGGTCTAAAAAGTGTGTCACCAACATGAAAAGTTTGGAAAGCTCTGGTGTAGGGAATGACATTGTGTAGGGAATGACATTGTGCAGGGAATTCCATTGTGTAGGAAATGACTTTGTGTAGGGAATGGCATTGTGTAGGAAATTACATTGTGCAGGGAATTACATTGTATAAGGAATTCCATTATGTAGGAAATGACATTGTGTAGGACATTACATTGTGTAGGGACTGCAATTTTGTAGGGACTGCCATTGTGTAGGGAATGGTATTGTGTAGGGAATGACACTGTGTAGGAAATGACATTGTGTAGGGAATGACATTGTGTAGGGAATGACACTGTGTAGGTAATGGCATTGTGCAGGGAATGACATTGTGTAGGAAATTACATTGTGTAGGGAATGACATTATGTAGGGAATGGCATTGTGTAGGGAATGACACTGTGTAGGGAATGACATTGTGTAGGGAATGACATTGTGTAGGGAATGGCATTGTGTAGGGAATTACATTGTGTAGGGAATTACATTATGTAGGGAATGACATTGTGTAGGGAATTACATTGTGCAGGGACTCCCATTGTGTAGGGAATGGCATTGTGTAGGGACGGCCATTGTGTAGGGAATGGCATTGTGTAGGGACTGCCATTGTGTAGGGAATGACATTGTGCAGGGACTGCCATTGTGTAGGACAATTGGCAGACTTCTTGGGCCTATAGTTCTTATAATGTTATGTGTATTTATAAGTGTTTTGCACAGGAATATTGACGGATTAGAATTGACCCTATTGTTCTCTTGCTCTGCAGACATGTGGGTATGTTAGGAAAGGGGCTGAATGATTGGGAAGCGCTTTTGGAAAAAGCTTTAGGCTGGGAGATAAATGCTAACGAATCAAATGACAGCTATTGTAACAAACTACATCTGGGGCTACTTCCAATACCTTTTCTTTCCCAGCCTTGGTAATGTAGTCTCTCTGTGGGGTCGGTTACAGGTAAGTGGTCCTGCCATGAACTTAATGTCAATAGTGCTACTCTCACGTCAGATTGATACAATGACACAGCTGCACTGAGTAGAGGCTGGTTCTGCGTACTCACAGGATTGTGACATCTGGCTCACAGGAACATCTGTTTGGCAGCCGAGCATTATGCTGTCCCAAGTTCAAAACAATAATCTATTTAGCAGGACAGACGGCTCCCAAACCAGCGCTTACTGTAGCACAACGAGAAGACATCTTGCTGGGGTAAAATCTAGCAGCTGAGGCACACATTGCTTCTGGGCTGGGGGAATCACTGTACAAATAACATTTATCTTCACAAGATATAGAGGATGATATAAAGATTGTCTTAGGTCAGTGATTTTCACAGAACAAAATGGATAGGCAGCTGCTCAATAAGGAATGAAAACAAGGGCATCCAAAAAAAAAGGTAAAAGAATTGAATCTTTATTTACTCATTTAAAATGCTCCCTTAGGGAGTTTGTGTGCCCTATACTGCTAGCATTTTAAATGAGTAAATAAAGATTCAATTCTTTTACCTTTTTTTTTGGATGCCCTTGTTTTCATTCCTTATTGAGCAGCTGCCTATCCATTTTGTTCTGTGCATATTTACGGCTGCACCGGCCGTTTTCGGCAGCTTGCTCCCCTGCAGCCTGTGCTTGTTAGTTTGCTCTGCTAACTCCCCGGATCTAGCTACCACTTTCGCGTTTGCAGCGGCTGGAGTCTTGGAGAGTTCGTGTCAGTGATTTTCAACCTTTTTTTTGCCACAGCACATTTTTTTACATTAAAAAATCCTGCGGCACACCACCATCCCGAAATGTTACACAATCACACACTGTAGCCTAATACAGCATATATATATATATATAGAGAGAGAGAGAGATTAACAATTTAGTAAATATTAGTCAATTCAATTCAGAATTCAGAATACAAGCAGGCTGCAGAGCAGGATGGTTGTAACTTGTTGTTGTTTTTATGTTATGTGCGGGTACATGCCAGATGCAGGGGGTATAGCGAGCACAGGTTTAGAGGCAGGGACGGCTCCATGTGGCGCAGCACACATTTGGACTCGTGCTGAAAGTTAAGCATCTGTTTATTTTTTTTCACTTTAAAGTTTAAACTTAAAGTGAAAGTCAATTTTCAGCAATGAGCGCCCGGTTTTTAAAAATACTTTTAAAAACAGGGGCACTTTCATTGATGAAAATTTACATTGCATCGGATTTGTAGAAATACTTACCTTTTACTTCTGCAAAGCCGGATCGACGATCCCCCGCCATCTTCTTCCTGCTGTACAACCACAGCAATGATGAAACCGGCTTCCTCCAATCACAGCCGAGCATCATGAGATGGACGCTCTGGGGTGCAAGCCATGATTTTGTCATTTCTGACGTCAGTACAGAGGAACTGAGGCTGGGATCGGCGATCTGGCTTTGCACTATTACAGTAGCTCTTATTCTATTGGCTATTCAAATCAGCCAATAGAATTAAAGTAGCTCTCATCCAATTGGCTGATTTGAATTTGAAGGCTCAAATCAGCCAATAGGAATTCAAGGGACGCCATTTTTAATCGCGTACCTTGAATTCCTATTCAGTGTACGGCGGAGATTGTATGAAGAGGATCCTCCACACTCCATGGCTCCGGTCTTCAGTTCCAGCGTTGCCGATCTTCAGTTCCAGCATCGCTGGTCTTCAGTTCCAGAGTGGACGGTCTTCAGCTCCACGGTCATCGGTCTTCAACTCCTCCGCTCTGTGCCGGCTGGTTCCTGGAAGAAGAAGATGTCGCCGCTTGGAAGAAGACGTCTCCGCCTGGAACAGGACCTTCTCCGCCGGTCTTCAGGACAGGTAAGGACCACTTGGGGGTTAGACTTAGGTTTTTTTAAGGGGGGGTCGGGTGGGTTTTAGAGTAGGGGTGCGTGGGTTGTAATGGGGGGGGTGTTCTTTTTTTTACAGGTAAAAGAGCTGATTACTTTGGGGCAATGCCCCGCAAAAGTTCCTTTTAAGGGCTGGTAATAGAGCTGATTACTTTTTTAATTTAGTTTAGGGTAGGGAAATTTTATTATTTTGGGGGGCTTTTTTATTTTATTAGGGGGCTTAGATTAGGTGTAATTATCTTAAAATTCTTGTAATCTTTTTTTATTTTTTGTAATTTAGTGTTTGTTTGTTTTTGTAATATAGATTAGTGTATTTAACTGTATTTTAGTTGAGATAATTGTAGTTTATTTAAGTAATTTATTGATAGTGTAGTGTTAGGTGTAATTGTAACTTAGGTTAGGATTTATTTTACAGGTAATTTGGTAATTATTTTAACTAGGTAGCTATTAAATAGTTATTAACTATTTAATAGCTATTGTACCTAGTGAAAATAAATACAAAGTTACCTGTAAAATAAATATAAACCCTAAAATAGCTACAATGTAATTATTAATTATATTGTAGCTATCTTAGGGTTTATTCTATAGGTAAGTATTTAGTTTTAAATAGGAATAATTTTGTTAATATTATTAATATTATTTAGATTTATTTTAATAATAATTAAGTTAGGGGGTGTTAGGGTTAGACTTAGGTTTAGTGGTTAATATAGGTGGCGGCGGTGTAGGGGGATTAGATTAGGGGTTAATAAATTTAATATAGGTGGCGGCGGTGTAGGGGGCTCAGATTAGGGGGTAATACATATAATGTAGGTGGTGGTGGGGTCCGGGAGCGGCAGTTTAGGGGTTAAACACTTTATTAGGGATTGCGGCGAACCCCGAGTCTAAACACCCCTAATCTTACACTTATTAACCCCTAATCTGCCGCTCCGACATCGCTGACACCTGCATTATATTATTAACCCCTAATCTGCTGCTCCGGACACCGCCGCCACCTACATTATACTTATGAACCCCTAATCTGCTGCCCCCAACATCGCCGAACCCTACATTATATTTATTAACCCCTAATCTGCTGCCCCCAATGTCGCCGCTACCTACCTACACTTATTAACCCCTAATCTGCAGCCCACATCGCCACCACTATAATAAAGTTATTAACCCCTAAACCTAAGTCTAACCCTAACTCTAACACCCCCTAACTTAAATATAATTAAAATAAATATAAATAAAATTACTACAATTAACTAAATTATTCTTATTTAAAGCTAAATACTTACCTATAAAATAAACCCTAAGATAGCTACAATATAACTAATAGTTACATTGTAGCTATTTTAGGGTTTATTTTTATTTTACAGGCAACTTTGTATTTATTTTAACTAGGTACAATAGTTATTAAAAAGTTATTAACTATTTAATAACTACCTAGTTAAAACAAATACAAATTTACCCGTAAAATAAAACATAACCTAAGTTACAATTACACCTAACACTACACGTTACATATAAATAAAATTACTACAATTAACTAAATGATTCTTATTTAAAGCTAAATACTTACCTATAAAATAAACCCTAAGATAGCTACAATATAACTAATAGTTACATTGTAGCTATCTTAGGGTTTATTTTTATTTTACAGGCAACTTTGTATTTATTTTAACTAGGTTCAATAGTTATTAAAAAGTTATTAACTATTTAATAACTACCTAGTTAAAACAAAGACAAATTTACCCGTAAAATAAAACCTAACCTAAGTTACAATTACACCTAACACTACACTATAATTAAATAAATTAAATACATTAAATAAATTAAATACAATTAAATAAAATTATCTAAAGTACAAACAAAACAAACACTAAATTACAGAAAATAATAAAATAACTAAAAGATTTTTAAACTAATTACACCTAATCTAATCCCCCTAACAAAATAAAAAAAGCCCCCCCAAAATAAAAAAAAAGCCCTACACTACACTAAATTACAAATAACCCTTAAAAGGGACTTTTGCGGGGCATTGGCCCAAAGTAATCAGCTCTTTTACCTGTAAAAAAAAGGACAAATCCCCCCCAACATTAAAACCCACCACCCACACAACCAACCCTACTCTAAAACCCACCCAATCCCCCCTTAAAAAAAACTAACACTAACCCCCTAAAGATCACTCTACTGTGAGTCGTCTTCACCCAACCGGGCCGAAGTCCTCAACGAAGCCGGGAGAAGTCTTCATCCAACCGGGCAGAAGTGGCCCTCCAGACTGGCAGAAGTCTTCATCCAGACGGCATCTTCTATCTTCATCCATCCGGCGTGGAGCGGGCCCATCTTCAAGACATCTGACGCGGAGCATCCTTCTTGGCCGACGACTACCTGACGAATGAAGGTTCCTTTAAGTGACGTCATCCAAGATGGCGTCCCTTCAATTCCGATTGGCTGATAGAATTCTATCAGCCAATCGGAATTAAGGTAGGAAAAATCCTATTGATTGAGCTGGCATTCTATTGGCTGTTCCAATATTTCTATTGACCGCCTCTGATGAAGAAGTTTGACATAACTTTGAAACACGTCAGGCTGTTTATGGTGTTGAATACGGCTGCTCTTGTTTTTATAAGGACTACATGTTTTTTAAAATACTTTGTTTGAAAGAAAAAAAAGGAACTATCTCTGTGATTGACACCCAGCTGGGGCTTGGAAACCTGTGTCTGATTGTTTGTAGCACTGATGATACCTCATAGAGATTGAGGTTATGTTTGTGAGTACCTCTGTTTTGCATAATAAAATGAGTCTTATCTAAAACAATATCACACTATGTGCGCTTTGTTTCTTCCCTCTACATAACGGAGAGGAAACTCACACTGAGTGTCTAGCAAGCAGCTACTATTAACAAGCTGAGGATTCAAGCCGCTTCCTGGAAAGTGATACACCTTGATCCGTGATAAACCACCTAATCCTTACCTCATCTGATTGAGGGTAATTGATGTAAGTAGATCGGGAGCCCTTAATAGGATATCTGGATACAAGGGATTGTGCCTATGGGAAATGTACTTTCTAATGTATAGAGCTGATCTCCTAGTCTTATGGACATTTATCAGCTTTTTTTGTCATTGTTTATATATTATACCGCAAGTCTTATTGCACTGAATAGGAGTTTGATGCTTGTGACGCTTGTGATTTTCTATGTTATTCCCATAAGTGTGTATTGGATAAGATACATTGTAAGCAACTATAGATACACTTGTTAATATAAGAAACAATAAGGGTTTTTTGTTACTTTTGAAAGATGTTACTTTTGAAAGATGTCTCTTTCCTTCTAGAAACTCGATATCCAACTGCTCAAAACAGATAATGCACTTTATTGAGATAAATAGCGTAAAGTTAAAACAGCAGCGCTGTTCATGCAAAAAAGATGCAAATGCAAAGCATAGAGTGTAGCTATGGCCAGATGGTAAATGGGCTGAGTTAGGAGCACTGGAAAAGTGCTTGTCTTACGCGTTTCAGCTCCTCCTGAGCCTTATTCATAGACTGCATAGTGCCCAATTCCGTTATACAAATTATTATAGGCTAACCTAACATTTCATTGGTTGATGACGCCCTGATCAGCTATCGAATGGTTAAAGAAGTAAGGAGACAAACCCTGTTAAATAAATCTACATGGGAGGAGGTCAATACAGTGATATCTAAATACTACAACTATTATTACTAGCAGATTGTGTATGTACACATAAACATAAACAAAATATAAATATAAATATAGGTAGAGATATGTATATGTCTGAAAAAAAGGTAAATGCCTGTATGAATGTATGAATCCAAGGGGCATCAAAAAGACAGCATGGATAGACATGGAGAAACCCAATGTATGTTTCACTTCAGGATAAGTGACATTAATGTGTCATTTACATGCCAATTGCATTAATGACTAATTACTACTAATAAAGGGTGCAACCTCAGTGTGATCTAAAGCTGAATTGTGCCGCTACTAATAGACCTAAAAAAGACATATATTATCTGATCACCTGTATCAGCACTCACTGAATAGTGTACTATAAACACTCTAACTAGTAAAATTAAGCTATTATTTGATCAGGTATTGTGACCTCAATCTATGGTTGGACAATGACAAGATTGAGAAAAGATACAATTTAATATTTAATATTGAATTTTATATATATATATATATATATATATATATATATATATATATATATATATATAATTTTTTGAATTTATATGAATTTTTAATTGGTAATCAAAGAGTACTTAATACTTAGTTGGCTTTGGAAATTACCAATGATTGATCAAGTCGGTTTCTATATTCAGACCTGTGGGTAGCCTGGTCCCCAGGGTGAAGATCCAGAAAGCCTCCTTTTTCAGGAGGTCTCTGGATCTATCACCACCTCGTGGCCTTTTAGGAATGTGGTCAATGACTGCCCATGTGAAACCTCTCACATCGCCTTGATGGACCTCAGTGAAATGATTGGCAGCCCCTGTGGTAAGAATACCACGTTCAATATCATTGAGATGAGCACGTATTCTCTCTCTTGCCTCCCTAGAGATGCAGCCAACATACTGTTTGTCACAAATTTCACATGTAATCATGTAGATAATGTATGTGGATCTACAATTCGTACAGTATGTATGGGTATACACTCTCTGGGTCACTGTTGATTGGAAGGTCTTGCCTGTGGTTGCAAAGCCACAAGCCTTACATGAGCTGGTTCCACATTTAAAGTGTCCTTTTTGTGATAGCCAGTTACTTTTCGATTTTGGTTTCTTGAGTACCGAGGGAGAAACTTGGTTCCCAATAGTTATGTTACGTTTGGGGACACAAAAGAAGCCTTCCTTGATCTCATCCTTCAGGATATCGTCCGCCAATAAAATTGGCAGATTTTTCCTGAGTATCTTGCAAACTGCATAATACTGTGAACTAAATGTAGTCACAAAAGTGGGCTTGTTCCTTTTTTAACTCAATTTTGGAATGTCTTCAAGCAGGGCTGGTCTATCCCTACGTGAGACATCATTGAAGGCTCTTGATACAGTGTTCTTATTGTACCCTCGCTCAAGGAACTATGCGTAAGAATTTTGCTCTCATGAAAGAAGCTGTCATCTTCTGAACAGTTCCGACGCAATCTTAGGAACTGTCCCTTAGCTATCCCATAGCTGGTATGATTGGGATGGCAGCTTCTTGCATGGAGAAAAGTGTTGGATGATATCGGTTTGACATAAAGAGAAGTGCTCACCCTGTTCTCTAAGGGCAATCCTATCAAAATGACATCAAGGTATGGTATACTGGTTTTATCTGAGCAGAAAGTAAAGCTCAGTCCCACCTCATTGCCATTGAGGTATTCACAAAAATCCTTTATTTCCTCCTGAGTACCTGACCATACAAAAAGGAGGTCATCTATATAGCGTTTGTAGCTAATAATAGATGATACAAATGGGTTCAAATCTGTGTATATGTGCGTCAATTCCCACCAGCCCATGAAAATATTCGCATAGGCTGGTGCGAATTTCGCACCCATGGCCGTCCCTCGCTTCTGTAAATAAAAGCTCCCTGAAAACTCAAAATAATTATGCGTTAGCAAAAAGTCTAACACTCTCATGATGTATTCTTTGAGGTTGTCATTATAGGTGCTAAATTTATCAAGCATGTATTTAGTGGCTACGATCCCTTTGGTATGGGGAATGGCTGAATATAAACCAACCACATCCACCGTAAGCCAACCCATATTGTGTGATTATGCATCAATCTCAAGAGATGATTGGTGTCTCTCAGATAGGAAGGTAACCCAAATACCAAAGGCTGTAATAAGGACTCCAACCAATTAGATAGGTTCTCAAAAAAGGGAACCAATTCCTGAGACAATAGGACGTCCTTTCACCTCCTCCAAGGATTTATGGACCTTGGGGAGGTGATGGAATATGGGAACCACAGGATGTTTCACATTTAGATAGTCAAATGTTTCATCGTCTATCAGTCTGTATATATATAAAATATAAAAATATATACAGTATATATATTTGTTTAAAAAAAAACATCAGATATAAGTAGAAATATGTAATTATGAATAAATAGAACATATTTTGTTACGTAAAGAATATTGGAATATGAAATATTCATATTTTCATGTTGGGTTAGCATTAATGAGAATATGTGTTGGTGTTTGCTCGAGAGTGGGGTGCTAGGCTTTTTTCTCCATTGACTTTTATGGGGGAATACATGAACGTGCACACAATATTCTAAGTTCAGATTTTTGCGCTAGTCGGGTTATCGCTAGAGCAAAAATATTTCACTATCAACTTGTAATACGAGCGCAACCTGACGAGTTATCGCTCTAGCGGAAACGCAAATTACCCCTCCACTTGTAATCTGGCCCTTAATACACTCCAGCAGGTACAATTAAATTTAGGGTTAACTGTCCCTTTAAAAGTGCAGAATCCAGACTTAACACTGCTATATTCCATAAAGTCATTGGCTGCACACTCAAGTGTCCCATGTCTAACTGTCCCTAATTGGTAGGTAACCTAGGTTACAATATTGCTTTATGCACACTAAACTTTACGCTTCCATTTCAAATTTTAAACAACTAATATCATTTTAATTATTATGTTATTGTTAGGCTAATCTTTGCTTTGAGTACATCATTATATCTATCATTTTTTGTGTTTTGAATGTCCCTTTAATGATTGGAATATTGCTGCATGCTTGTCCTCATGCAAACTATATGGATCTTTGTTTTTATTTGTTTTGGTTTGAGAACACATTTCAGAAAACCTGGTATAAATGGCTGAACACAACAACCCTGATCAATTGTTAAGGATTTTCAAATAAACAAAAAAGAGGAAGCCAAATATCTGCAAGTGCGTCTTCTAAAAATATAAAAATGTATTCAACGTACATGAAATTAAATATAAAAATACAAGTTTGTGACATCAAGTTTCAACATCTTCTCACACTTTTCTAAGGAGTTAGGTTTAGGTGATGGTAAACGTTCCCCTTTGTATAAACATATCCGGTATGCTAGTGATATATTTTAGATAGATTTTAATTCATTAGTTGTATATGGCTTATGAGCTTGAACCAGAGTGTCGATAACACTCTCAAAAAACCCTCTCTTGGTTAAGACTAAGCGTTCAATCTCCGCGCAGTCAGTCTGAGAGAATCACGATTTTGATGAACGAATGGACCCTGTATCAGCAGATCTCTGAGACAAGGTAACCTCCACTGAGGAGATGAGAACATCCCCACCAAATCCGCAAACCATGTCCTTCACGGCCACGATGGAGCAATCAGAATCACTGATGCTCGCTCCTGCTTGATGCGAGCCATCACACGAGGGAGAAGCGGTAATGGAGAAATATTCTCATGGATATGGAGTTTATTATTGTCCCCAGGAAATTCACCCTTGTACTTGGAGTAAGCTTATCTTCCATCCATGTAATTGAAGAAGACTGAAAAGGGACTCTGAGTGTTCTTCCACTAGACAAAAAGATGGTGCCAGTACCAAGATATGGATGGCATGAGTAAGGGATAGGATCTCGAAAACGTCACCTGTCTGTTTTTGTCTCAGTTAATACTGAATAATTAAACATTTTTGCTGTCACCTTTTCGCCTATTTTATATGTACCAAAATATTGTCCAGGTAAGGCGATACTGCAATACCTTGTGTTCTGGCATTGGCTAGAAGAGCCCCCAGAACCTTCGAAAATATCCTTGGAGCAGTAGCTAGGCCAAACGGAAGAGCTATGTACTGGAGGTGCTGGTCCAGAAAGGCAAACCTCAGGAACTGAAAATGTTCCCTGTGAATCAGAACATGAAGGTATGCATCCTTCAGGTCTATGGTGGTTATAAACTGTCCTTCCTGAACCAGAGGAAGGATTGACCGTATAGTCTCCATTTTGAAAGAGGGAACAATCAGAGATTGGAGAGAGGAGAGATCAAGTATGCAACCTAAAAAGGCAGTTCTCTTTTCTGGTCTTGAAGATAGTCTGGAGAGTAGTAATCTGCCCTTGGGTGGATGAAATTTGAATCCTATCCGGTATCCCTGAGATACAACCTCAAGGACCCAAGGATCATGTACATCCTGGAACCAAGCGTCTGAAAAAAGAGACAGTCTGCCCCCTACTCGATCTGATCCTGTATCGGGGGCTGCCCCTTCATGCCGATTTGTTCTCGGCGGGCTTCTTAGTCTGTTTGGACTTATTCCAGGACTGAGGCAGCTTCCAAGTACTTCTGGGCTGCTCAGACTTGGATGAGGATTGCTGTCGTTGTGATTTGTCAAAACAAAAGGAACGAAAATTAGACAATTGCCGTCCCTTAGGCCTATTCTTCTTATCCTGCAGTAGGAAGGCACCATTCCCTCCGGGAAACCTTAGAAATAATAGAGTCCAGCCCTGGACCGAATAAAATCTTCCCCTTGAAAGGAAGACAAAGGAGTCTGGATTTAGAAGTCATATCCATTGACCAAGACTTCAACCAGAGAGCCCGGCGGGCTAGGACCGCAAAACCAGAAGCCTTTGCATTTAGGCAAATAATCTGCATATTCGCGTCATAGGTGGAGTTAGCAATTTTCAGAGCTTTAATTCTCTCCTGGATATCCTCAAGGGGAGTCTCCACCTCAGTGAGCTCCAACAGAGACTCGCACCAGTAGGTAGCTGCTCCAAATAAAAACCCTGTATGTTGAAACATCTTCCTCAGAAAAGTTTCCATTTTCTTATCCATAGGCTTTCTAAAAGAAGAACTATCCTCCAGAGGGATAGTAGTACGCTTAGCGTAGAAATAGCGCCATCCACCTTAGGGATGGAGCCCCACAAATCTAATTGAGTCAGGGATTGGGAATCATTTTTTAAAAGTAGACGAGGGAGAAAAAGAAGTTCCTATTCTTTCCCATTCGTTACTAATAATGTTCACCATCTTAACTGGCAAAAGTTAGAAGGACCTTCCTGTCTTCATAAACTCTGTCTAATTTAGGTATCTTAGATTCCTCAGGGAGTTTAGCCTCTGGAACCTCTAGCGTAGACAGAACCTCCTTTAATAAAAAACGCAGATACTCAATTTTAAATCTAAAGGAGGGTACCTCTGCTGAAGGAGGTTTAAAATCTGAAGTCTCTGACTCAGAAAGTTCACCCTCTGAAGCTACAGAGGTTAACTCATCCTCAGATAGCTGGGACATAGTAGTTAAATACGACAAATATTTAGATGACTCTAGGTCAGGAGAACTATGTTTAACTTTTCTCTTATGTTTGCTAGAAGGAGGTATGGCACTCAGGGTCGCAGACCGATTGTAACTGCGCGGTAAAGTCCACAGGAAAAAAGCTCCCTCCAAATGGAGGATTAGTTTGGCAGCGACGAACTGCATGTGGAGAGGGTAGTGTATAAAGGGTAGTAAACTCTCGGGACACAGATTCCTGAGAGGTAGACGGCTCAGAGGGGCTAATAGCACTATAAGTAATAGCAGGCTTGTCTCCCTTCTTAGCCTTTAGAACAGTGCTTAGACAAATGGATCAAAATTGACCAGGCAGGCAAACCACGGCCTCCTCACAATATAAACAGGAATTATTAATCAGTACAGAAGGAGCAGAACCTTCTAATGTAGTATCAGAGTCCTCCATAGCTAAAATATATTCATAGAAGGAAAGACAAAAAAGAACGCTTTTATTTTTTTAAAAAATGGCACCTTTATAATCCCAATGGCTGGGGCACTCAGCACCTCCTAGACTCAGACAGCTAATGGTGAAAACGCTCTACTTAGGAGTTATGTCCGCAGCAGGATCGTCGGAAAATGAAAAGACCGCACCTGGTCACGTGGGGCATAAAAAAGGACTTCCCCTGCTATGAAAAAGGAGCTAAGCTATTATGAGATGCGCAACACTCAAAAACAAAAGTGAAACCTGTTTGTTACAAGCCAAAAGCACACAGTCTATGAGCTCAAAAAAACTCTCACATTAAAGCAGTTATAAATAACCTCTTGCTGTTCAAATAATCTCCCTGAAGGAGAAATTAACCCTTGATCCTATCGAGGTATAAAGGAGCCACACTATGACCCTCTATAGAAAAAGTGCATATATAAAAAATCGTCTTACCCTGCAGGATCCATGCTGTGGAACAGGTACAGCCTCTCAAGTGTGACAGTCTTCTAGCGACGCTCTGACATGGACTTGAGTGTGTAACAGCAAGAAGTGAAACTCGTCAACACTGGTTGCTCAGGAGCTGTTAGGTGACAGTCTGGATGGGTTTGCAGAAAAACTTTCCCAGCATCTCCAGACTCTAACTTTCAATACTCTCACTGAAAGGTTGACATGATTACTTAAAACTCCTTCTTGAAGGGAACATTCCCATTAAGGACTATCCAAATCTTCTGACACTTCTCTGCCACCTCCTATAGTGACGAAAGGCAAAGAATGACTGGCGAGATAGGGGAAGTGGGAGGGATAAGCCTTTGGCTGGGGTGTCTTTGCCTCCGCCAGGTGTTGTATTTCCCAACAGTAAGGAATGAGGTTGTGGACTCTCCCTGCCTTATGGAAGGAAAGTAAGTTACAGCGTATCATTACAGCTGATGAAATAAACTCCATCTAAAATACCATCACATTAACTATCAGAAATGTAACCCCTTGGCCGCTGAAAAGGCAGCAACACACTGCAGTCACCTCTGCTTGACAAAGGGTTAAAGAGAGTAATCATTTAGCCATCAAAGCCGCCCCACTGTTTCTGACAGACTTGCTGAGTGATAAGTTGCAGTGTGTTTAATCAGAGCTTTCAGAGAGGAAATCTGAAAACAAATTTCGCACCAGATCTTTCAAACAGCGGTCAGGAAAATGACACTAATCTTGTTAAAAGTTTCTGCCTCTAGTTGGGGGCTGATAACTGTGCAAAGTCTTCAAATCCACACACTTCAAGGAAGCAGCCGCTGGCCAAAATAATTACAAAGCATTTAACCTCTCCCCGACCACAGAAGGAACGTGCCTCTGTTAACATCTGTTTAACAGCAGACACACAAATGGCGTTAAACTGTGTTATTAAAGGGCAGGCAGACAAGTGGGTACATCATGTCATACTGTTTTACCTTAGCTCTAGCAAGGGGACCTCTTAAAGCCTCAGTGACTCAGTAAATAAACTCAAAAGGTATCAATGGATCTCACAAGTTACCATCAGTCTGTTCCGGTCTTATCTGTGCACTGTAACTAGCAGTGGGACATTGCAGGGACATTTCAAGGAACACTAAAGCCAAAATTAAACATTCATGATTCAGGGAGAGGGAACAATTTTAAGAATTTTTTCAAAATTACTTCCATTATCAAATTGTGCACAATCTTTTTATATACAAATGTTCCTACTGAGAATGTGCACAATCTCACAGGGTATACGTGTACTAGTCTGTGATTGGCTGATATCTGTCACATGGTACAGGGAGCTGACAAATGGGAGGAAACTTTGCCAGAAAAACAAATCTACTGCATTGTCTTTTTATTATGAACTTGTCAGTTATGTTGTTCTACTGTATTTAGTGGTCCTTTAACACTAAATAAAAGCAAGATACAATGAAATGATTAGCCTGACAATTATATGCTAATTGCATTAGTTGTTTGAATATTGAAGAAATAAGTATAAAGTTTTAGTGTAAAGCAATGGGAACCGCCATGTTGTAACCTAGGTTTCCTTTTCTGCTGACACTTATTAGGGACAGTGTGTCATATAGCATTGTTAGGTCTGGAGTTTGCACTTCCTACTGTTAATAGAAGCAGGAAAGCCCATCATTTTCAACATTAAATTACAGGAACAAAAGGACAAAATAAAAATTACGTTTTTTTTAATTACATATAATTAAATACTTTATATAATAAAGTGTTTAATGTCCCTTTAACTAATCTCCTCTTAAATGATTTTATTATGGAAAAGAAAACCCTACAATATACATTTATTGTGCATTTTCCCTGATTTTATTGTAAAATACTTCTGAAAAGTGTTTTTGTTACACTTCCTCCCAAAGCAGCTGCGGTGCCTCCATCTTAAGTAAGCGGCATTTTACCAGTGCTTTCAACATTGTACACAGTGATTGGCTACTATAGAGCACAAGCTCATTCACATCTGTCCCTGATTGGCTTAGTAAATGGGTTCTACAAGCTTTACAAGAGGTGTATCTCTGAACTGCTTTAGATCTGTAAATCCCAATAACATGGGCCAGCCAAATGACAATCCTATATGAATTTAAAATATTTATCATTTATGAGCTTAAGGTCCCTTTAAATAAAGATTGTTCTGCCCTGTGGAATTTAATGTGTTTAAAGGGACAGTGTACACTCATTTTCATATAACTGCATGTAATATACACTACTATAAAGAATAAGATGCACAGATACTGATATAAAAATCCAGTATAAAACTGTTTAAAAACGTACTTAGAAGCTGTCAGTTTAACTCTGTTGAAAAGGCAGCTGGAAAGCCCACTGCAAGTGGCAAATAAAACACTCCCCCCTCCCCCTTCTTTTGCATATGAAAATACCCTTTACACAAACAGGAGCAAGCTGGAGAAGGTATCTGACGGTATTCTCATAAAACTTTGGGGCTTGGTTAGGAGTCTGAAAATCAGAGCAATGTTATTTATAAATGAGCAAAACTATACATTTAAAAAAAAATTAAAAAAAAATGTATGGGCTTTATAAATAGATCATCTACAAAACATTTATGCAAAGAAAAAATGAGTTAATGCTCACAAAGGGAAAAACAAAAAATAAACACATAACTGCCAAGCCAGTAATTCACAAAGGCATGCAACCTCTGCTGCCGACTGGCTCACTGACTGTTTTTTTGCCGGGGACTGGAAGTTCTCTGCGACTCCTGAGCAAGGATTTTCTCTATTTGTTTAACCCCTTGGACATCTCCTTAGACACAAAAAAAGAAGTGTATACTATTCAGGGTGAAACCTTCGTATAACAACAGCTGCCTGTAAGTCAGGGTGTGGATTTATAAAGTTACAAAGCGTGAACAGCTAGACCGGCCTGTCTCACAGTGACATCCCACTAGGGTTACATCTATTTAGCCTAATGACAAACACATAACTGAAAGACAATGCGCTCACAAGAGCCTAATCTCCAGATCAGCTTCCTTGCCTTCCCAAATTGTGAGCATTCATGCCCTGGAATATGACTGTAAACTATTGCAGTGAGCCACCTCAGCAAGTCTAATTATATATATTATTATTATCGGTTATTTGTAGAGCGCCAACAGATTCCGCAGCGCTGTATATATAAATATACTGTATGTTGTATTTGTGTATAATTGTACTGCAAAGCCTCTCAATGGAAATAGTTCCTTAAGTATAAAATAGCAATTTATGCTGGACCAGGAAGCACAAAAACAACAATTTTAAATTACAATAATACAAAAACAGGACATGTGTATTCTTTTAAAACTTGCAGCATAAACTTTAAAGGACATTAAACACATTTTGCTTTTGTATAAAATGTGAGCTTGTGTCACAGTCCCAAAAAGTGAGTTCCCTAAACTAGGTTTTCTTTTGACCCTGCTGCCTTTACCTGCTATTTGATTTGCAGCATTTTGAAGAAAACCGAGGCTGCAGAATTAAGTTTTGGGGGTTTATTTATGTAAGTGTGAGCGGACATGATACGATATAGCGGATCATGTTCGCTGCACATCGATAAATGCCAACAGCTTATCATTGCCCCAGCAGTTCTTGTGAACTGCTGGTGCAATGCTGCCCCCTGCAGATTAACGGTCAATCGGCCACTAGCAGGAGGTGTCAATCAACCCGATCAAATTCAATCAGGTTGATACGAAGCTTGATAAATTGACCCCTTAATCTCGTTTTTAAATGAAAACAAGAGGTGGTTAAATGTCCCTTTAAAGCAGTGCCTTCCAAACTGTGTGTCATGACACATTTAGTGTGTCGGTGGCAGTGTGTCGGTGGCAGTGTGTAGGTGTGTCCCAGCTTCAGCAAAAAAAAAATGAATTTAATTTTCTTTTTACATTTTTTGGGGATTTTCAACTTTCCTCCTGCCTGCTACGCATATCACGTGGTTGACACGTAAATGATACCTAGTGGGTCACAGATCAACTTACCCTATTGGCGCAGCTCAGTGGGAACTGAAACTATTACTATTGATGGCTTTGGCTCATGATTGCACGTGTAGTCTCCTCAATCGGCTCATGACCGCACGTGTAGTCTCCTCAATCAGCTCGTGACTGCACGTGTAGTCTCCTCAATCAGCTCATGACTGCATGTGTAGTCTCCTCAATCAGCTCATGACTGCACATGTAGTCTCCTCAATCGGCTCATGACCGCACGTGTAGTCTCCTCAATCAGCTCATGACCGCACGTGTAGTCTCCTCAATCAGCTCATGACTGCACATGTAGACTCCTCAATCGGCTCATGACTGCACATGTAGTCTCCTCAATCAGCTCATGACTGCACATGTAGTCTCCTCAATCGGCTCATGACCGCACGTGTAGTCTCCTCAATCAGCTCATGACCGCACGTGTAGTCTCCTCAATCAGCTCATGACTGCACATGTAGTCTCCTCAATCAGCTCATGACTGCACGTGTAGTCTCCTCAATCAGCTCATGACTGCACATGTAGTCTCCTAAATCGGCTCATGACTGCATGTGTAGTCTCCTCAATCAGCTCATGACTGCACGTGTAGTCTCCTCAATCGGCTCATGACTGCACGTGTAGTCTCCTCAATCGGCTCATGACTGCAGGTGTAGTCTCCTAAATCGGCTCATGACTGCATGTGTAGTCTCCTCAATCAGCTCGTGACTGCATGTGTAGTCTCCTCAATCAGCTCATGACCGCACGTGTAGTCTCCTCAATCAGCTCATGACTGCACGTGTAGTCTCCTCAATCAGCTCATGACTGCACGTGTAGTCTCCTCAATCAGCTCATGACTGCACGTGTAGTCTCCTCAATCGGCTCATGACTGCACGTGTAGTCTCCTCAATTGGCTCATGACTGCATGTGTAGTCTCCTCAATTGGCTCATGATTGCAGGTGTAGTCTCCTCAATTGGCTCATGACTGCAGGTGTAGTCTCCTCAATTGGCTCATGACTGCACGTGTAGTCTCCTCAATTGGCTCATGATTGCAGGTGTAGTCTCCTCAATCGGCTTATGATTGCACGTGTAGTCTCCTCAATTGGCTCATGATTGCAGGTGTAGTCTCCTCAATCAGCTCATGATTGCACGTGTAGTCTCCTCAATCAGCTCATGATTGCACGTGTAGTCTCCTCAATCGGCTCATGATTGCACGTGTAGTCTCCTCAATCAGCTCATGACTGCACGTGTAGTCTCCTCAATCGGCTCATGACTGCACGTGTAGTCTCCTCAATTGGCTCATGACTGCATGTGTAGTCTCCTCAATTGGCTCATGATTGCAGGTGTAGTCTCCTCAATTGGCTCATGACTGCAGGTGTAGTCTCCTCAATTGGCTCATGACTGCACGTGTAGTCTCCTCAATTGGCTCATGATTGCAGGTGTAGTCTCCTCAATCGGCTCATGATTGCACGTGTAGTCTCCTCAATTGGCTCATGATTGCAGGTGTAGTCTCCTCAATCAGCTCATGATTGCACGTGTAGTCTCCTCAATCAGCTCATGATTGCACGTGTAGTCTCCTCAATCGGCTCATGATTGCACGTGTAGTCTCCTCAATCGGCTCATGATTGCACGTGTAGTCTCCTCAATCAGCTCATGATTGAATGTGTAGTCTCCTCAATCGGCTCATGATTGCACGTGTAGTCTCCTCAATTGGCTTATGATTGCACGTGTAGTCTCCTCAATCAGCTCATGATTGCACGTGTAGTCTCTTCAATTGGCTCATGATTGCACATGTAGTCTCCTCAATCGGCTCATGATTGCACGTGTAGTCTCCTCAATCAGCTCATAATTGAATGTGTAGTCTCCTCAATCGGCTCATGATTGCACGTGTAGTCTCCTCAATTGGCTTATGATTGCACGTGTAGTCTCCTCAATCAGCTCATGATTGCACGTGTAGTCTCCTCAATCGGCTCATGATTGCACGTGTAGTCTCCTCAATCAGCTCATGATTGCACGTGTAGTCTCCTCAATCGGCTCATGATTGCACGTGTAGTCTCCTCAATCGGCTCATGACTGCACGTGTAGTCTCCTCAATCGGCTCATGACTGCACGTGTAGTCTGCTCAATTGGCTCATGATTGCAAGTGTAGTCTCCTCAATCAGCTCATGATTGCACGTGTAGTCAGTGAGTGGGACAGCAGTGAGTTTGCAGCGAGGGCAGTTGTCAGTCGGACTCGCAGAGCTCTGAGGGCAGCATCTTAAACGCTGAGCTAAAGTCAGAAGTCAAAGTTTTTTAGTGCATTGTTGCTCCTGCTCTTCATATATGGATAGGCAGTGGAAGCTTAAAAATGCTTGATGATGAAATGCAAGTGAGTTTATCTAATATTTCACCAAATTTTCAGAAACTGTGTTCATCCCATCAAGCTCATACATCTCATTAAAATAGTAAGTAGCTATTGGTGTTACTCTTGCACATACTTACTGTTACTTGTAAATACATTTAGTTATTATATACTTTATGTATGTGTCCGTATCTCTTAAAACAAGTTAGTTTAACCTCCTGTTTGCTAGCACAACTGAATTACTGTGTCGCAAAATGATGTAGGTCTAAAAAGTGTGTCGCCAACTTGAAAAGTTTGGAAAGCTCTTCTTTAAAGAGACAGTCTACTTAAAGTGACACTGAACTTTCTTCATTCTCTTGGTATCTATATTTGAAATGCAAGAATGTAAGTTTAGATGCTGGCCCATTTTTGGTGAACAACCTGAGTTGTCCTCACTGATTGGTGGATAAATTCCTCCACCAATAACAAAGTGTTTTCCAGAGTTCTGAACCCCTAAAAAAGCTTAGAAGCCTTATTTTTCAAATAAAGATAGCAAGAGAACAAAGAAAAATTGATAATAGGACTAAATTAGAAAGTTGCTTAAAATTGCATACTCTGAGTCATGAAAGAAAAAAATTGGGTTGTGTCCCTTTAAATATTGTTATTGTTTAAAAAGATAGATAATCCCTTTATTCCCATTCCGTAGTTTTGCATAAATAACACAGTTATATTAATATACTTTTTACCTCTATGATTACCTTGTATCTAAGCCTCTGCGGACTGCCCCCTTATCTCAGTGCTTTTTAAAAACTTTCATTTTAGCCAATCAGTGCCATTATCATTCTCCACGGGAGTGAGCGGGATGTTGTCTATATGGCACATGTGAACAAGCACTGTTTAGCTGTTGTGCAATATTTAAAAAGCACTGAGAAATGCATTAAAAGCTTTGCATCATGTTCAGGTCCTGTTAACAATAACAAGTGAATCATCAGAACAAAATATTTGCTTTAAAAAAAAACAAAAAAAAAGTACTATAGTCTTTAGTAAAAGAACACAAATGAATTAAATGTATATAAAAAAGAATAATCTTGGTCCTGATCACAGTTTCGTTGTTATGTTGAGCGTCACTTGTGCGCTAATTGGGAACGATTAGCAGAGTATTGTGCATCAATCATTCTCTGGCACATGGCTTTACAACAGCTGCCATTGACTTGTCCTCTTCCATAGCATCAGCATGGCATACACTTATCTCGACTCCCTGATGTGAACATGTGCTCACCACCAGTTCTGCTGTGGCTTACCACCTCATCACCAATTTGTTCCACGTGACGGATTCTATACATAGCGTGACCCAGCAACATGTAGCTGCTTAAAGGAAAAGTAAAGTCCATATTACACAAAATGCAATTTTAAACTTTACTTCTGTTATTTAGTTTTGGGTTTCATGTCCCGTTAATACTGTTCACAGGAAAAGGACCATGCTTTGCAGTAAACATTGTCCGGAGACATGAAGGACAATAAAGTCATTTTAGGTTAGGAACAGCGTTTGGGGTTAAAGTGATAGTAAATGTTGTCTATCTTCAAAGTGCCATTAAAAAGAGCATATAAAAAACATGTGAGAAAACGTTTTTTTTCTTTCTTGTTCCTACCTGTAAAGTGTAAATTTCTACCTCTTCAGTATGTAGACTACTGCACTCCTCCCCTGTCCTCCCCCTGGTCATTTGTTCCCCACATTCAGCCAATCCAAAGCAATGTCATATGACTCACTGTTTACTATTAGGATGTGTGAGGGGAACAAGATGCATGCGCTCCTCTGACGTTTGTCTTAGAATCTTTTAGCCAATCATCTACTACTAGTATTGAACGTCACAAAGCATGTACATGAATAGGTCATGCATGGTAAGGGCAGAGTAAGGTCCACAATGACGCTATAGTAAACCCTGAATAGTAGCTATTATTACGATTCAGCATTTAATTGGAATCTCGCCAGAAGTTTCAAGATTGGGGACACCCTGACATTGTTTAACCCGCAAGAACGTAGTAAGTCATACAATAGTAGCTACTTATTTGGACAATGCAAAATATTATTAACAACAAAAAGAAAGTGTATGCTTACCTGATAAATGTATTTCTTTTTTGACACAATGAGTCCACGGATCATCTTAATTACTAATGGGATATTCACCTCTTGGTCAGCAGGAGGCGGCAAAGAGCACCACAGCAAAGTTGTTAAATAGCTCCTCCCTTCCCTCCCACTCCAGTCATTCGACCGAAGTTAAGGATAGAAAGGAAAAACCAAGGTGCAGAGGTGTCTGAAGTTTATAATAACCAACAACATGTCTTACAAGAACAGGGCGGGCCGTGGACTCATCGTGTCAAAAAGGAAATAAATTTATCAGGTAAGCATAAATTTTATTTTATTTTTTATGACACAATGAGTCCACGGATCATCTTAATTACTAATGGGATTCAATACCCAAGCTAGAGTACACAGATGATATGGGAGGGACAAGAGAGGGAACCTAAACAGAAGGCACCACTGCTTGAAGAACCTTTCTCCCAAAAGCGGCCTCAGCCGAGGCAAAAGTGTCAAATTTGTAGAATTTTTAAAAAGTGTGAAGAGAGGACCAAGTTGCAGCCTTGCAAATCTGTTCCACATAAACTTCATTTGGAAGCAACAGTCCTCGTGGAATGAGCTGTAATTCTCTCTGGAGGCTGCGGTCCAGCAGTCTCATATGCAAAACGGATGAAACTCTTCAGCCAAAAAGAAAAGGAAGTAGCTGTAGCCTTCTGACCCTTACGTTTTCCTGAGAAAACCACAAACAAAGCAGAAGACTGACGAAAATCCTTAGTCGCCTGCAGGTAAAAATTTAAAGCACGAACCACGTCCAAATTGTGCAAAAGTCGCTCCTTCTGAGAAGTAGGATTAGGACACAAGGAAGGAACATTAATCTCTTGATTAATGTTCCTATCAGAAACAACCTTAGGAAGAAAACCTAATTTAGTACGTAAAACTACCGTATTTGATTGGAAAATAAGATAAGGAAACTCATACTGCAATGCCGAGAGATCCAAAACTCTACGAGCAGAGGAGATAACAACAAGAAATAAAACTTTCCAAGATAACAACTTAACATCTAAGGAATGCATAGGCTCAAACGAAGGCCGTTGCAGAAATTTGAGAACTAAATTCAGACTTCATGGAGGAGTAACTGGTTTGAACACAGGCCTGATCCTAACCAAGGCCTGACAAAATGATTGGACATCTGGAACATCTGCCAGACACTTGTGTAACAAGATAGATAAGGCAGAGATTTGACCTTTTAGAGAACTTGTCGATAATCCTTTCTCCAAACCCTCTTGGAGAAAAGATAAAATTCTAGGAATCCTAACTCTACTCCATGAGTAGCCCTTGGATTCACACCAACATAGATATTTACGCCATATCTTATAGTAAATCTTTCTAGTTACAAGCTTACGATCCTGGATCATGGTCTCAATGACCGATTGAGAAAAACCCTGCTTGGATAAAATTAGGCGTTCAATCTCCAAGCAGTCAGCTTCAAAGAAACTAGATTTGGGTGAAGGAAGGGACCTTGAATTAGAAGATCCCTCCTCAGAGGAAGACTCCAAGGTGGCAGAGATGACATGTCCACCAGATCTGCGTACCAAATCCTGCAAGAGTCAGGCTGGCAAATACTTCTGGATGGAGTTCCCACTCCCCCGGATGTAAGGTCTGCCTGCTCAAAAAGTCCGCCTCCCAGTTGTTCACACCTGGGATGTAGATCGCTGACAGGCAGCAAGAATGGGCCTCCTCCCACTGAATTATTTTGGATAACTCTGTTATCACTAAGAAACTTCTTGTTCCTCCCTGATGATTGATGTAAGCCATTGAAGTTATGTTGTCCGACTGGAACCTGATGAACTAAGCCGTGGCCAACTGTGGCCAGGCCAGAAGAGCATTGAAGATCGCTCTCAGCTCCAGAATGTTTATAGGAAGAACAGACTCTGACTGAGTCCAAACTCCCTGAGCCTTTAGGGAACCCCAGACTGCTCCCCACCCCAGAAGGCTGGCATCTGTTGTCACGATCACCCAGGATGGTCTGCGGAAGCAGGTTTCTGGGAGAAATGATCCAGGGACAACCACCATTCAAGAGAATCCCTTGTCTCCTGCTCCAGTAGTATTCGAGGAGACAAATTGGTATAATCTCCATTCCATTGCCTGAGCATGCTTAACTGCAATGGTCTGAGATGGAACCAAGCAAACGGGATGATGTCCATTGCCGCCACCACCAACCTGATTACCTCCATGCACTAAGCCACTGATGGTCGAGGGGTGGACTGAAGTACTAGACAAGTATTGATAATCTTTAAATTCCTGACCTCTGTCAGAAAAATCTTCATTGATAGGGAATCTATTATGGTTCGCAAGAAGGTTACCCTTGTATTTGGGACTAGGGAACTCTTTTCTAAATTTACCTTCCACCCGTGAGATCACAGGGAGGATAGCACCATGTCCGTGTGGGATCTTGCTTGTTGTAATGATGGCGCCTGGACTAGAGTATCGTCCATAGAGGGTGCCACTGCAATACCCCGTAACCGAAGCACCGCTAACAGCGATCCCAGAACCTTTGTGAAAATTCTGGGAGCAGTGGCAAGACCAAAAGGAAGAGCCATAAACTGGAAGTGTTTGTCATAAATTGACCCTCTTGGATCAAAGGAAGAATGGATAGTTTCCATCTTGAAGGACGGTACTCTGAGAAATTTGATTAGACTCTTGAGATCTAAAATTGGTCTGAAGGTTCCATCTTTTTTGGGAATCACAAAGAGATTGGAATAAAACCCCTGACCCTGTTCCTGTATTGGAACTGGAACAATCACTCCCAGGTCTGAGAGGTCTTCTACACAGTGTAAGAACGCCTCTTTTTTTGTCTGGTCTGCAGATAATCTTGAAAGTAGAAACCTGCCTCTAAGAGGAAAACTTTTGAACTCTAGTTTGTATCCCTGGGACACTATTTCTACTAATACAAAACAAACAAATGTCCTATTAGACACAAAAGTGGTAACTGCCAAACTGAAATATTAAAAAAATGTGTCCTTGATTAAACAACGACTTAATCGGAAAAACATAATTTATGCTTACCTGATAAATTTATTTCTCTTGTAGTGTATCCAGTCCACGGATCATCCATTACTTGTGGGATATTCTCCTTCCCAACAGGAAGTTGCAAGAGGATCACCCACAGCAGAGCTGCTATATAGCTCCTCACTGCCATATCCAGTCATTCGACCGAAACAAGCCGAGAAAGGAGAAACCATAGGGTGCAGTGGTGACTGTAGTTTAATTAAAATTTAGACCTGCCTTAAAAGGACAGGGCGGGCCGTGGACTGGATACACTACAAGAGAAATAAATTTATCAGGTAAGCATAAATTATGTTTTCTATTGTTAAGTGTATCCAGTCCACGGATCATCCATTACTTGTGGGATACCAATACCAAAGCTAAAGTACACGGATGATGGGAGGGACAAGGCAGGAACTTAAACGGAAGGAACCACTGCCTGTAGAACCTTTCTCCCAAAAACAGCCTCCGAAGAAGCAAAAGTATCAAATTTGTAAAATTTGGAAAAGGTATGAAGCGAAGACCAAGTCGCAGCCTTGCAAATCTGTTCAACAGAAGCCTCATTTTTAAAGGCCCAGGTGGAAGCCACAGATCTAGTAGAATGAGCTGTAATCCCTTCAGGGGGCTGCTGTCCAGCAGTCTCATTGGCTAAACGGATTATACTCCGAAGCCAAAAAGAAAGAGAGGTTGCCGAGGCCTTTTGACCTCTCCTCTGTCCAGAGTAAACAACAAACAGGTTAGATGTTTGACGAAAATCTTTAGTAGCTCTTAAGTAAAACTTCAAGGCACGGACTACGTCTAGATTATGCAAAAGACGTTCCTTCTTTGAAGAAGGATTAGGACACAATGATGGAACAACAATCTCTTGATTGATATTCTTGTTAGAAACCACCTTGGGTAAAAACCCAGGTTTTGTACGCAGAACTACTTTATCTGAATGAAAGATCAGATAAGGAGAATCACAATGTAAGACAGATAACTCAGAAACTCTTCGAGCCGAGGAAATAGCCATCAGAAATAGAACTTTCCATGATAAAAGTTTGATATCAATAGAATGAAGGGGTTCAAACGGAACCCCTTGAAGAACTTTAAGAAACAAGTTTAAGCTCCATGGAGGAGCAACAGGTTTAAACACAAGTTCTTTAAGGGGACAGATTTCTGCTCTGACTATTCTTTTACACAAGCGTCTGGCAGAAGTTCCAGACGTTCAGGCATTTTGTCAGGCTTTAGTTAGAATTAACAAATATCAATTGCAACAAGCAATTGCAAGGATGTACTTGAGTAGCACTCACCAGCAAATAATCTGTTTAAGTCCAATGCTACCATAGGTAAAGAAGCCCAAAGGAGGGTGAATTAAAACTTAACTTTTATTTTATAAGTTAAAATCTTTACAACACATTAAAATTGGCAAACAGTGTGAGGTGTGGGAATGTTTCTCCTGGGAAGGAGTTAACAAATTATATATTCTAGGTAAATTCTGAGGAGAATATTTTCACTATTGTGGAGTGCTACAGAGTATCAAGTGAAGCAATCCTCTTTGAACACCACAGCTGTCATTCTACAGCTGAGATCTGCCTGATTTCGTTACATAGGGTCTCACCTAGATGCTAAGCGGCATCACACAAGTATAAGCACTACACACTATAAACAATATATATCAGTTTGCACGAAGTATTGCATCCAGTAATAAATAAACTAACACTGTACTAAATGTATATGTATGTTTAGCTCTCTGTATGGAATTTCCATCAACATATGTTGGCACCAATAAACAATTGTAATTAACCAACAGAGCTATCCATACACGAGTACAGAATACTTGTAATATTGGACCAATACTGGAAATACGCCCAATCTGATTATCCCTACGAGCTGAGGTAAAACTTTTGAACCCACGTATATAAGTGGGTATCACTAATAACATAAGACGTGCTATAGGGCCCTATAGATATCGCCTTATAATACAATTATATCCTCCTAACCCTGTAAGAGGCAGCTGATACCCCCCCTAGTATAATAAGTAAGGAGGTTATCCTATTCTATTTACCAATATTCAAGTGGTAAATAGCCAGCGGGGGCTATTACAGTTAGGGTCCTTTACATCCTAATAATATTATTATTCACACCACTCACACTGAGGACTGATACAACCATTGGTGGATTAGCTACACCTGATATATAATACAAGACCTCACACTAAAGGGTGACACCCGAGGTACTCTGTAGCACTCCACAATAGTGAAAATATTCTCCTCAGAATTTACCTAGAATATATAATTTGTTAACTCCTTCCCAGGAGAAACATTCCCACACCTCACACTGTTTGCCAATTTTAATGTGTTGTAAAGATTTTAACTTATAAAATAAAAGTTAAGTTTTAATTCACCCTCCTTTGGGCTTCTTTACCTATGGTAGCATTGGACTTAAACAGATTATTTGCTGGTGAGTGCTACTCAAGTACATCCTTGCAATTGCTTGTTGCAATTGATATTTGTTAATTCTAACTAAAGCCTGACAAAATGCCTGAACGTCTGGAACTTCTGCCAGACGCTTGTGTAAAAGAATAGTCAGAGCAGAAATCTGTCCCCTTAAAGAACTAGCTGATAATCCTTTGTCCAAATCCTCCTGGAGGAAGGACAATATCCTAGGAATCCTAACCCTACTCCATGAGTAATTCTTGGATTCACACCAATGAAGATATTTTCGCCATATCTTGTGGTAGATTTTCCTGGTGACAGGCTTTCGTGCCTGTATTAAGGTATCAATGACTGACTCGGAGAAGCCACGCTTTGATAGGATCAAGCGTTCAATCTCCATGCAGTCAGTCTCAGAGAAATTAGATTCGGATGATTGAAAGGACCTTGAATTAGAAGGTCTTTTCTCAGAGGCAGAGTCCATGGTTGAAAGGATGACATGTCCACCAGATCTGCATACCAGGTCCTGCGTGGCCACGCAGGCGCTATCAGAATCACTGATGCTCTCTCCTGTCTGATTTTGGCAATCAGTCGGGGGAGCAGAGGAAACGGTGGAAACACATAAGCCAGGTTGAAGAACCAAGGAGCTGCTAGAGCATCTACCAGCGTCGCTTCTGGGTCCCTGGACCTGGATCCGTAACAAGGAAGCTTGGTGTTCTGGCGAGACGCCATGAGGTCCAGTTCTGGTTTGCCCCAACGATGGACCAATTGAGCAAACACCTCCCAGTTCTCTACGCCCAGGATATGGATCGCTGATAGGTGGCAAGAGTGAGTCTCTGCCCAGCGAATTATCTTGGAGACTTCTGACATCGCTAGGGAACTCCTGGTTCCCCCTTGATGGTTGATGTAAGCCACAGTCGTGATGTTGTCCAACTGAAATCTGATGAACCTCAGTGTTGCTAACTGAGGCCAAGCTAGAAGAGCATTGAATATTGCTTTTAACTCCAGAATATTTATTGGGAGGAGTTTCTCCTCCTGAGTCCATGAACCCTGAGCCTTCAGGGAGTTCCAGACTGCACCCCAACCTAGAAGGCTGGCATCTGTTGTTACAATCGTCCAATCTGGCCTGCGAAAAGTCATACCCTTGGACAGGTGGACCCGAGATAACCACCAGAGAAGAGAATCTCTGGTTTCCTGATCCAAATTTAGTAGAGGGGACAAATCTGTGTAATCCCCATTCCACTGACTGAGCATGCATAATTGCAGCGGTCTGAGATGCAGGCGCGCAAATGGCACTATGTCCATCGCCGCTACCATTAAGCCGATTACTTCCATGCACTGAGCCACCGCAGGGTGCGGAATGGAGTGAAGAACACGGCAAGCATTTAGAAGTTTTGATAACCTGGACTCCGTCAGGTAAGTTTTCATTTCTACAGAATCTATAAGAGTCCCTAGGAAGGAAATTCTTGTTAGAGGAGATAGAGAACTCTTTTCTTCGTTCACTTTCCACCCATGCGACCTCAGAAATGCCAGAACTATCTCTGTATGAGACTTGGCAATTTGAAAGCTTGACGCCCGTATCAGGATGTCGTCTAGATAAGGAGCCACCGCTATGCCTCGCGGTCTTAGAACCGCCAGAAGTGAGCCCAGAACCTTTGTAAAAATTCTCGGGGCTGTAGCCAACCCAAAGGGAAGAGCTACAAATTGGTAATGCCTGACTAGAAAGGCAAACCTTAGGAACCGATGATGATTCTTGTGAATCGGAATGTGAAGGTAGGCATCCTTTAAGTCCACTGTGGTCATGTACTGACCCTCTTGGATCATGGGTAAGATGGTCCGAATAGTTTCCATCTTGAAAGATGGAACTCTGAGGAATTTGTTTAAGATTTTTAGATCCAAAATTGGTCTGAAGGTTCCCTCTTTTTTGGGAACCACAAACAGATTTGAATAAAAACCCTGTCCTTGTTCCGTCTGCGGAACTGGATGGATCACTCCCATTACTAGAAGGTCTTGCACGCAGCGTAGGAATGCCTCTTTCTTTATCTGGTTTGCAGATAATCTTGAAAGGTGAAATCTCCCTTTCGGAGGAGAAGCTTTGAAGTCCAGAAGATATCCCTGAGATATGATCTCCAACGCCCAGGGATCCTGAACATCTCTTGCCCACGCCTGGGCGAAGAGAGAAAGTCTGCCCCCTACTAGATCCGTTGCCGGATAGGGGGCCGTTCCTTCATGCTGTTTTGGAGGCAGCAGCAGGCTTTCTGGCCTGCTTGCCCTTGTTCCAGGACTGGTTAGATTTCCAGGCCTGTTTGGATTGAGCAAAAGTTCCTTCTTGTTTTGAAGCAGAGGAAGTTGATGCTGCACCTGCCTTGAAATTTCGAAAGGCACGAAAATTAGACTGTTTGGCCCTTGATTTGGCCCTGTCCTGAGGAAGGGTATGACCCTTACCTCCAGTAATGTCAGCAATAATCTCTTTCAAACCAGGCCCGAATAAGGTCTGCCCCTTGAAAGGAATGTTGAGTAATTTAGACTTTGAAGTCACGTCAGCTGACCAGGATTTAAGCCATAGTGCCCTACGCGCCTGGATGGCGAATCCGGAATTCTTAGCCGTTAGTTTAGTCAAATGAACAATGGCATCAGAAATAAATGAGTTAGCTAGCTTAAGTGTTCTAAGCTTGTCAATGATTTCAGTCAATGGAGCTGTATGGATGGCCTCTTCCAGGGCCTCAAACCAGAACGCCGCCGCAGCAGTGACAGGCGCAATGCATGCAAGGGGCTGTAAAATAAAACCTTGTTGAATAAACATTTTCTTAAGGTAACCCTCTAATTTTTTATCCATTGGATCTGAAAAAGCACACGTGGGGAGAGTTAGTCAGCATAACTTCCCCCTCGACAGAACCCTCTGGTGACAATTCTTTTATAGATAAAGACTGATCTTTACTGTTTAAGGTGAAATCAATACATTTAGTACACATTCTCCTATGGGTCTCCACCATGGCTTTTAAACATAATGAACAAGTAGTTTCCTCTGTGTCAGACATGTTTGTAGAGACTAGCAATGAGACTAGCAAGCTTGGAAAACACTTTAAACCAAGTTAAAGGACCAGTCAACACATTAGATTTGCATAATCAACAAATGCAATATAACAAGACAATGCAATAGCACTTAGTCTGAACTTCAAATGAGTAGTAGATTTTTTTATAAAAAATTTCAAAGTTATGTATATTTCCACTCCCCTTGTACCATGTGATGGCAATCAGCCAATCACAAATGCATATACGTATAGTCTGTGAATTCTTGCACATGCTCAGTAGGATCTGGTGACTCAAAAAGTGTAAATATAAAAGACTGTGCACATTTTTTTTAATGGAAGTAAATTGGAAAGTTGTTTAAAATTACATGCTGTATCTGAATCATGAAAATTTAATTTAACCTGAGTGTCCCTTTAACAAGTAATATAAAAAACGTTACTGCGCCTTTAAGAAAAACAAATTCTGTCAAAATTTGAAATAACAGTGAAAAAAGGCAGTTACACTAACGAAATTTTTACAGTGTATGTAACAAGTTAGCAGAGCATTGCACCCACATGCAAATGGATGATAGCTCTACTGTGGCTGTTACCTTCCTCAAACACGACTTTTGAAGCCTTTTTAGCCCTTCAGAGATGTCCTGTATCATGCAGGGAACTGCTGAGGAAAGCTGAATGTCTCTGTCTGTAATTTTAGCTGCGCAGAAAAGCGCTAAAATAGGCCCCTCCCACTCATATTACAACAGTGGAAAGCCTCAGGAAACTGTTTCTAGGCAAAAATCAAGCCAGCCATGTGGAAAAAAACTAAGCCCCAATAAGTTTTATCACCAAGCATATATAAAAACGATTAAACATGCCAGCAAACGTTTTATATTACACTTTTATAAGAGTATGTATCTCTGGTAATAAGCCTGATACCAGTCGCTATTAAATCACTGTATTTAGGCTTAACTTACATTAATCCGGTATCAGCATTTTCTAGCAAATTCCATCCCTAGAAAAATGTTAACTGCACATACCTTGTTGCAGGATAACCTGCACGCCATTCCCCCTCTGAAGTTACCTCACTCCTCAGAATATGTGAGAACGGCAGTGGATCTTAGTTACTTCTGCTAAGATCATAGAAAACGCAGGCAGATTCTTCTTCTAAATGCTGCCTGAGATAAAATAGTACACTCCGGTACCATTTAAAAATAACAAACTTTTGATTGAAGATAAAAACTAACTATAATACACCACTCTCCTCTTACTACCTCCATCTTTGTTGAGAGTTGCAAGAGAATGACTGGATATGGCAGTGAGGGGAGGAGCTATATAGCAGCTCTGCTGTGGGTGATCCTCTTGCAACTTCCTGTTGGGAAGGAGAATATCCCACAAGTAATGGATGATCCGTGGACTGGATACACTTAACAAGAGAAATACAAACAGTAGCTGCCTGACTGAAAGCAGGTATCTTTGGTTAAACAACCATGTGATAAGTTTGTTTAGATATCTTCAAATATATGTATATTTCCATTCAATTGAACAAATGTTCACTTTCACTATAATCCGTTTTAATTCAGTTCAGTTCAAAAAGCATATGTTTCCTATAGAAGCCCTGTAAAACGCTGTATAACATTGTGTGACAATTCAAAAGTGTATATGTATGGTAAGCATAGATGAAAGTCAGCAGGAGTGGTCGGGCTAGTATGCATGCTAGCCCGACCACTCCACTCCCCCATACAGCCAAGCTTTTACCCTATCCTTGTGTATTCCAGGCCCGATGCTCTAGGCACTCAGTGAATGCACTCCCGGACATCAGTCCATCCACCAAACGCAGATGAGCGTCCTCACCTTTCTTCGTAGAATTGGTGACGTCACTGAGTCAGTGTCTCGTGATCCCGGCTTGTTGCTCCTACTTGCGGCTGTCAAATGAAGGGAGGAGGGAGGTGGAAGTTTTCCTTGGCGGCTCAATTCCTATGTTTGCGCTTCCTCAATACGTTTTGAGCTGCTTAAAAGTTCCAAAAATGCTTATCCAAAAACACTTATTCCAGAAAATGCTTTAAAAAAATATATAATGGTAATACAAGGGCTACCATGCTACTGTTGTTTGTATTATTGTTCAGTCGGCAGTGCAGCAACATTTACTGGCTTACTGGCAAAAAAATACAAGCACAAAAAATGATGAAAATCGCCAGTAAATAAAGTATAAAAAATTCAAGCTTTATTTATTCCATTTAAAATAGAGGGACAATACCCCTTAATACAAAAAGATGACCAACATGTTTCGGCCAGAGCCGTAATCATAGTCCTTAAAATCAATCACACATTACTAACTTAAAGGGACACTGAACCCAAATTTTTTCTTTCGTGATTCAGATAGAGCATGACATTTTAAGCAACTTTCTAATTTATTCCTATTATCAAATTTTCTTTATTCTCTTGGTATCTTTATTTGAAATGCAAGAATGTAAGTTTAGATGCCGGCCCATTTTTGGTGAACAACCTGGGTCGTCCTTGCTGATAGGTGGATAAATTCATCCACCAATAAAAAAAGTTCTATCCAGAGTCTGAACCAAAAAAAAAGCTTAGATGCCTTCTTTTCAAATAAAGATAGCAAGAGAACGAAGAAAATTTGATAATAGGAGTAAATTAGAAAGTTGTTTAAAA
Source organism: Bombina bombina (assembly GCF_027579735.1). Lineage (NCBI taxonomy): Eukaryota > Metazoa > Chordata > Amphibia > Anura > Bombinatoridae > Bombina > Bombina bombina. The sequence goes on from NC_069501.1 coordinate 31,828,770, forward strand.
ATTGCATGCTCTATCTGAATCACAAAAGAAAAAATTTGGGTACAGTGTCCCTTTAAAAAGCCCTGGTGGTGCAAAACATGTTAGACCTTTTGTCCACCTATGCCTGTCTGCATGTATTTACTTTTTTTATGAAGTATAAATAAAGCACTTTTTGTTCTCAACTTTAACGGTCTTGAAGTTGTGCCTGCCTAACTTTCTACTTTTGTAACTTAAAAAGCCCTCCCTGGGCCATGATTGGATGAGAAATTTCATTGAAATTTGCATTTAAGGTTACACACGCAAAAGTATAACAAAGTTTCATTGGTAACTAGCATATATCTTAGTGAGCACTTTACAAACCTAGATCTTGTTTATCTTTGTTATATCTACAGACATAACAAAGATAAACAAGATCTAGGTTTGTAAAGGGAAATTTCTCAACCAATCATGGCCCAGGGAGGGCTTTTTAAGTTGGTAATGTGTGATTGATTTTAAGGACTATGATTACGGCTCTGGCCGAAACATGTTAGTCATCTTTTTGCATTAAGGGGTATTGTCCCTCTCTATTTTAAATGGAATAAATAAAGCTTAATTTTTTTAAACTTTATTTACTGGCAATTTTCATCATTTTTTGTACATTATTTCTACTCCCCAGGGATCCTGAACATCTTGAACCCAAGTCTGAGCGAAGAAGGAAAGTCTGCCCCCTACAAGATCCGGTCCCGGATCGGGGGCCTGACCTTCATGCTGTCTTTGATTCAATGGCGGGCTTCTTGGATTGTTTACCCTTATTCCAAGACTGAATGGGTCTCCATGCAGTTTTTAAATGTTCCTGCTTGGAAGAAGTTGAGGAAGAATTTCCCTTGAAATTTCGAAAAGGAACGAAAGTTATTCTGTCGTCCTTTCTGTTTGTTTCTCTTATCCTGGGGGAGAAGGTGACCCTTACCTCCAGTGATATCAGAGATAATTTCCATTAGCCCAGGTCCGAAGGAATAGCTAGAAGCTTAGACTTAGAGGACACATCCGTAGACCAAGGCTTCAACCATAAGGCTCTGCGGGCCAGAATAGAAAACCCCGAAATCTTGGCTCCCAGTTTGATAACTTGAAGGGAAGCATCCGTAATAAAGGAATTAGCTAATTTAAGAGCATTTATCCTATCTTGGATCTCATCCAAAGAAGTCTCTTTCCTGATAGCATCAGACAGCTCATCAAACCAATATGCCGCCGCACTAATGATGGTAGCAATGCACACAGGCTATGGTGTACATACATCTTTTTGAGTAGACCCTTTAACTTCTTGTCCATAGGATCTTTGAAGGCACAACTATCCTCTATGGGAATAGAAGTTCTCTTAGTTAGTCCACCTTGGGCACAGTTTGCCAAGCCTTCCTGATAGAATCGGCTACAGGGAACTTTTTTTTTAAATAGGAGATGGAGAAAAAGAGATACCCAGTCTCTCCCACTCCTTAGAAATAATCTCAGAAGCTCGGTCAGGGACCGGAAACACGTCAGTCGAGGAAGAAAATATCTGTTCAGCTTACTAGACTTCTTAGGAACAATAACTACCATCAAGTCGCTGTCGTCTAAAGTAGCTAAAACCTCCTTAAGTAATAGATGGAGGTGCTCTAGCTTAAATCTAAAAGTTACAACCTCAGTATCAGCAAGAGGAATTACACTTTCTGAATCTGAAATTTTACCTTCAGATGGTACAACGGTCTCCTCCTCCTCAGTCTTCTGAGAGGGGACATCTGAAACCGCAACAATTGCATCAGAAACGTTGCTTACTGAGTGTCTGATTTTCCTCTTACGCTTTCCCTGCAACATTGGAAAGGCAGACAGCGCATCAGAAATTGTAGAAGACATGAGAGATGCGATGTTCCTTAAAGTAACTCCAGCAGGAGCCAGAGAGGAAGCGCAGGGCACTGCTTGTGAGGGCGGTAAAATTTGGGACGCTTGAGGGGAAAGCTGCGGCATATATTGAACCTTGTCATTAGACTCCTGGACAACATCCGCTTTAGAAGAACTTTGTTCAGAAAAAAATATTTTCCCTATAATTTAAAGTCCTCTCAATACATGAGGGACAGAAAGGGATTGGTGGTTCCATATTAGTTTCAAAACAAAAGAAGCAAGCAACATTTTGTAAGGCCCCTTGGTCCATACTTGTTCACAATTGACCTAATATTCAATAAAAAAAATGTTACCTCTCTTAAAAGTTTTAAAACAAAAAGACGTTACTGTCTCTTTAAATTCAAAGCGTTAACTTTTTTTCTTTAAGTTTTGCAATTATCAAACTACCAAATAAGGCCAAAAAAGCACCTCTGCACCACAGCTACCGTGCTGAGGTGCTCCTACCTGACAGGCAAACGGATGGTCTATACCCCGTGTGTACGCACATCGCTGCAGAATAAATTTTCAATCCGGTGCTAGAAATGCATGCTCCGCACAGACCCTGCGTTTCTAGACAGCACTTCAGAAAATGTGGCACAAATGTCTTCCCGACCGAGGCGCAAGTGAATTGGCACGAACTCGGAAAGACCAGCCTATTGAGGGCGTACCCCTGCATCGCTTACAATAAGCTCCATACAATATGTTCTGCTTGTTTCTCTTATACTGTCTTTGTACATTTAACGTTATTCCTTGTTTAAATAAAGTGTAAACCACCAGAGCCAAAAGCAATCCCCAGCCCCAGTGCCTGCACATAAATGCTGTCCCAATACCTCTCCAGACTAGGAGAGTTTTTAGTGTCCCAACATAAGTGCCTCTTCTATCTCTGTGCACTTAGTAACGATAATGGTGTGCTTACTCCTTTCTGAGTCCCCCCAGAAAATACGTAAAGTAGCACTTACCTTTACTTCTGCTTGACAGCAAGGCAGCTCACAGGCTTAAGAGGTCCTCTCCCTCCCATTGACCTGTGGAGGAAAAAGCATGCTGAGTAATCTTAACCTCAGGCTAAGACATACAGGGCAGCAAGAATATATGGGAGGCTCAGTGAGAATTATGTCCCACAAGTTCCCATTGCTCTAAAGCCACCAAAGCTCTACTGAAGAGACTGATATGGACTACGGCTACACCCTAGGACAAAGCAGCACAATCTTGTACCACTTTAAAAATAATAAACTCTTGATTGAAGAATCTTTTCCAACACCTCACTTTACCACATCCTATTACTAACGTAGGCAAAGAGAATGACTGGGGTGGGAGGGAAGGGAGGAGTTATTTAACAGCTCTGCTGTGGTGCTCTTTGCCGCCTCCTGCTGACCAGGAGGTGAATATCCCATTAGTAATTAAGATGATCCGTGGACTCATCGTGTCATAAAAAAGAAATAATACTTTCTTTATCTGTGCAGTCATGCGATTCTCACAAGTAAACATTGAATCTCGTGATTCACTGTTTACTTGTGTGACGTAGCTGACAGATTAGTGCATGCGCAATAAACCGGCACATAGAGTGAAAGTGCATATTGTGCTGCTGCCTATCATGTACCTTCCTAGAAAAAAACAGTCCTGGCACTCTGGAGGTAAGCCTGTATAAAGACAAATACATTTTATAAGAAAAGACTGACTTCCCTAACGCGTTTCACACTGCATTAGCGCTTAAAGGGCTAGAAATCTTTGTAACCAGTCATACATAAAAACGAATGTTTTATAAAGATGAATAAAGCTTCTAAGTATATAAAATCTTTATATTTATTTTTCATAAAATCTGCGGCAATGACCACCTATGAAAGTGGGCAGCACTTTCTAAATATGCATAATTGCGCTCCATCCAATCAAGAAGCAGTGGTGTAAGCTTAATTATCATATTGATGTTCTGAGCTTGAGTTAAACATTGCATGCGCACTAACATTTTTGAAGAATCGCTTGCGCACTTCTGCTCTCTGGAGAGCAACCCCCCTGACCGAGACATCATAAACCTCTTGTTATGCTTCTGACGGCTAGTGGATGATGCAACCTCAAGGCAGAGCATAGATGAGAAAACATATGCACATGCGCAAGTCACGGGTGTAGATGAACTGGCACCATGATGGTTCTACCCAGGTAGAGCACCATTATAGGGCACCTTTAATGAGCTTAATGGGGGTTTGGCCGACAATTTATAACAGAAAATATAGGTAAACCCTTTAAAATATTTAATATAGATAAATTACAAAAAGTATTTATATTCCACAATGTTTTTAATAATTTATAAATATTTTGGGGGTTTCCTATCCCTTTAATCATAGCCCCTATGATTAAAGGGATACTAAACCCATTTTTTTTTTCTTTCATGATTCAGATAGAGCAGCAATTTTAATCAACTTTCTAATTTACTCCTATTATCAATTTGTTTTCTTTCCATTGCTATCTTTATTTAAAAAGCAGGAATTTAAAGCTTAGGAGACGGCCCATTTTAGGTTCAGCACCCTGAAGAGCGCTAGCTTATTGGTGGTTACATTTAGAAAACCGATAAGCAAGCATAACCGAGGTTCTCAACCAAAAATGGGCCGGATCCTAAGCTTTACATTAATAACACACAGTCTCTGCTTCCCAGAAACCCTTTGGCCAGCATGCCTGCTGTGCTGTTTTTCTAAGGGTTTCCTTGTTTGATCTATTGCTGTCCCACAGCTGAAGTGTCAGGGACAGACGTGTAATTTTGTGTGGCTCAGTACACCCAGCTGAAGTCACAAGTTGCACTGGCTGGTACCTAACCTTTCAAAGAGAAATAAATATATATATATATATATATATATATATATATTGTTTACCATCATATTAAGGGAAGGGGACTTGGGTTAAGAATAATATTGGGTTTCAGGCAATTAAGTTTAGGTTTTATAGCTTTGGTTACAACATGGCTAGGGCTATGGTTAGGGACTGGAAATAGGGCCATGGTAAGGGGTTTGAGTAAGGGCTTGGGTTAGGGTGCAGGATAGGGATTGGAAGTTGTTAAGGGCTAGAACTACTGTTGTAGATTGAGATTGGGGCAATGGAATGAGGATGGCATTATGAATTGGAATTAGGGTTACCGGTTGTCGTTGTTTAGGGCTAGAGCTATTGTTAAGGACTGGAGATAAGGCCATGATTAGGGGTTTAGGGTCAGAGACTGTGAGTATCTAAGGGCTAGGGTTATGGTTATAGATAGAGGTTGGGGTTAGGGATTGGATTAGGGTTATAGCTAGGATTATGAGTTGGAGTAGTACAGGGTTATGGTTAGATTTATGGTTAAGGCTATAGTTAAGGACTTAAAATAGGACCATTATTAGGGGTTTGGGTTAGGACTAAGTCCAAAATATTGACTGGAAGTGGATTAGGGCTAGAGCTCTAGTTAAACATTGGGGCAAGGGACTGAGGTTAGGGTTTGAGTTAGAGTTATACCTAGTATTACGAGTTGGAGTGGTATAGGATTATGGTTAGGGGGACTGGAGGTGGATTAGGGCTAGAGCTATGGTCATATACTGGGGCAAAGGACTGAGGTTAGGTTAGGGATTGGAATAGAGTTATACCTAAAATTATGAGTTGGAGTGGTATAGGATTATGGTTAGAGGAACTGGAGGTGGATTAGAGCTAGAGCTCTGGTTATATGCTGGGGCTAAGGATTGAGGTTAGGGTTAGGGATTGGGATTGAGTAATACCTAGGATTATAAATTGTACTGGTATAGGATTATGCTTAGTGGGACTGAAGATGGATTAGGGTTAGAGCTATGGTTATATGTTGGGGCAAGAGAATGAGGTTAGGTTTTAGGGATTAGGTTACAGTTATACCTAGAATTATGAGTTGGAGTGGTATAGGATTATGGTTGGTGGGACTGGAGATGGATTAGGACTAGAGATATGGTTATATGTTGGGGCAAGAGATTGAGGTTAGGGATTGGGTTAGAGTTATACCTAGAATTATGAGTTAGAGTTGTATAGGATTATGTTTATAGGGACTGGAGGTGTATTAGGGCTAGAGCTATGGTTATATGTTGGGGCAAGAGATGGAGGTTAGGGTTAGGGATATACATAGGATTATGAGTTAGAGTGGTATAAGATTATGTTTATAGGGACTGGAGATGGATTAGGATTAGAGCTATGGTTATATGTTGGATCAAGGGATTTTTTTTATTAGGGTTAGGGTTAGAGTTATACCTAAGATTATGAGTTGGAGTGGTATAGAATTACGTTTAGAGGGACTGGAAGTGGATTAGGGCTAGAGTTATGGCTATATGTTGGAGCAAGAGAATGAGGTTGGGGTTAGCTAGGGTTAGGGATTGTGATTTAAGTCATAGCTAGGATTGTGGATGTTGGTCAGATCTGCATATTTAATCAATTTAATTTGAATCCTTTATTTTCGCCCACTGCGGCTCCTACACACCCTTGTGATTACTATGCTACAGTGTGTGTCACACATTGAAAACTTTATGGATGTCTTGACTGAGAAATAACATTCATTAAATTAAACAAGTTAATAACACACAGTCTCTACTTCCCAGAAACCCTTTGGGCAGCATGCCTGCTGTGCTGTTTTTCTAAGGGTTTCCTTGTTTGATCTATTGCTGTCCACAGCTGAAGTGTCAGGGACAGACGTGCAATTTCCTGTGGCTCAGTACGCCCAGCTGAAGTCACAGGTTGAACTGGCTGGTACCTAACCTTTCAAAGAGAAATGTTTTAACACATCATTACAGGACTTCCAGCTAGTGCAGTTTGTGGATCAGTCAAATATAAACTAAATGTAATCCCAAAATGTTTGAAAAGTCACCAGAAAATTAGTTAGTCTGTAGGTCATTATCTAAAAGAACAGAACAATACCCAGAAGAACTATCTGAGCTAAAGGGATACAGTACTCAAAAATACATTAACATTCGAAATAAAGATGCATAAACAGCCAATAAATGGCGCTTGATAGACAGAATTCACCGCCTGCGGTAATTATGATACAAGCACATGTTTGCATGCCTGTCACTGCAGAAATGGTTGCGTTATCTCCACCATCTCTAATGACCGCTGCTTGCTAACATGCGTTTTGCAGGTTTACATATACAGCTCAATAAATGGAGACCAAAGTGCTATAAAATCCTTTGAAAAGCAGTTGGAAAAGTGTTTTCTTTCTGACTGGAATACCAGTGTCAACGTATCGCCATGTAATTTATAAGAGGAGTTGTATTGCTCTGTTTTCAAATGTTTTGGATTGGATTTGTATAGAAAAACTGTATGAAAACCCATTAGATGCACTTTGCAAGGGAATTATGATTAACTGGGATGTAGCTTAGAATTTCAATACCAGATTTCAAACAAATCTATCCAGGAGTTTTGAGTACAGACAACACAAAATAATCTGCCAGAGAAACATGGAAGATAACAAGAATACACTGAATTATTTAGACACATGAAACTTTCCAATTTACTGCTATTATTAAATTTGCTTTACTCTATTGGAATCCTCTTTTGAATGGCTCTCCTCTAGTTTTGAAATCTTTAAGCGCTCCCTAAAGACTCTACTATTCAGGGACGCATACAACCTACACTAACCTTTCCTAACTCCATTACTATCTGCCATGAACCCCCTTGGCATGTAAGCCTATGAACCCAGCTGTTTGTAGATCACCCGCATAAGAGTTGACTAATACAACAGTGCAACTTCCGCTTATGTTTATAGCGCTGCGGAATCTGTTGGCGCTCTACAAATACCTGATAATAATAAAAGGAGCAGCAATGGACTATTAGTTACTAGCTGAGCCTATCAGGTGAGTCACGGACAACGGTCATATATGAGCAGCCAGTGCCACCAATCAGAAGCTAGCTCTCAGTAGTGCATTGTTGATCCTGAGCATACCTAGGTATGATTTCCAACAAAGGATAACAAAAGAAGGAAGCAAATTAGATAACAGAAGTAAATTGATAAGTATATTCTATCAGAATCATGAAATAAAATGTTTGTGTTTCATGTCCCTTTAACTTTATAACACAAACACTACTTGCAAACAGTTACTGTCAAATCCCAGACCTTTATCCCCTGTGTCCCTATACACAGAGTTTGTCACTGTGCCTTTCTCATGCATACCTAAAGCCAGGCATCTCTCTGTGTTTTTCTTCACAAACAAGCAAGTTTGTGAGGTAGGAAATCAGTCAAGCGGCACATGCTGCCCCCAAGGCAGAACATGCTGTGATCTAAGATGTTATCTCAAAAAATGCAGAATGTCTGCAGAAAGAACAGGACACATGCAGGAACTGCTCTTTCGCTTTGCAACGCTGCTCGGCATCAAGCTGTTCTCTTCAAACAACACTGTTCTCTGACTGCACTGTGTAAGTTTTCTATAACGGTGCAACCAGAGTGAAGTGCTGTTTGAAGAGAACAGTCAAATATGGAGCAGAGCTGGCTCTCATGGATTTTAGAACCCTGTCCCTAGCCTTTCCTGATCTGGAAAGCTGTGACTCCTGAATGTAAGAAATTCTTGTAAGCAATGCACATTTTTTATTATTACAGTTTTACCTTTATAATTATGTGATGTTAGTCCACGAGGACAGTAACACATTTATTTAAGA